>NW_025814261.1:0-86984 GCF_018902025.1 Drosophila willistoni
TCTTTAAAGAAGATTATTAGACTACTTACCTTTCAGTTGCCCAGGTGCCAAACAAGTTGGTCAATTGCTCGGCACTTAGTTCATTGTCAAGGAACTTACGCAGCTGCTGCCGGGCAATTTGTAACCATTCCTGCTCCAGACGCTCCTCGTTGGCTGCCTCTTGTTCAGCATCCTGTTCGACGGCCGCCACAATAGCGCCGCCAAGTTGTACAGCCTGTGGCAGGCTATGTGCCTGTCCCAAAGCCACCAAGGCCAACAGAAAATAAAGTACTCAAGACGGGGAAGCATTTCAATATTTTATGTTTGCACTGCAGCACAGTTCATAGCACACTGAGCAGGCATTTGCTGATGGAATACGGCCGATACTCTTAATGTTGCACTTGGTTGCATTCATATTGAGACTACTATATGTACATATTATTCTTACACTTGGCCAATTGGCTGATTATTCCTGCTGCTATTTACTCCAACTGTTACTGCTAATGCTATTGCTTCTGATTTCTATTATGTTTTCGCTTCTTTTGTTTTGCTCGCTTTGCGGTTTTCGATTCAGTTTTACTTGAGCGTGAACACACATTAAATTTTCCCTACTTTAATAAACGGTTTTACCTGCCACAGTTTCTTTTCCTATTAACTGCTGATACTCTTGTTGTTGTTGTTGCTGCTGCTGTCTCGTCTCGTCTTGGACAACGGTTGAGGCCATCAACAAGTAAAAACTCTTCATTAACGTTGGCAAGCATTTTACTTACTGCGTTTCGGTTCACTTGTTCATTTTTCATTTCTAAAATGTAGAGAGAAAATCTACTCAAAAATATATACTATGTATGCGACAATAGTTTTAAAATTTTTTATTCATATGCCAACGGTTTTACACAAAATTTCATATAATTTATTTAGCCAAACACAAAAATGTTTTCCTCATTAAATTTGCCTCAGATGGGAAATTGTAATTTAATTTAACTACCTTCTTCCATATTCTTGGATAAATCATTCCTATGAATTGTTTAATGGGAAATATTGGTAAAAGCGGATTCTAATGAAATTAAATTAAAAATTCATTACCACAGAATTTACCCTCCGTTTAATTACTAATAAAACCAGAGGGCCGGGGCTAACTTCGACCGCGTCAAAGTTTGTATACCCTTGCAACTTTTATGGTAACTCTTTCCTTACCTATAGCCATTAAAAATGGAAAAACGCTCAAGCTAAAAAGGTTAATGTTTGCGAAAGAACGGCCTACAATCTTAGCATAGGAAAAAACTAAGATATTGATCAAAGTCACTGTTTTCACCGATCGTTCCTATGGGAGCTATATGAATATAGTAACCCGATCTTTATCAAAGTCGGCACAGTCATTAACAGATATATTAAACTAACAAATGTTTAATTTGAAAGCAATCGCGTCAAAGTAACGAAGTTATTGACAAAAGTCCACTTGTTCGAAGATCGTTCCTATGGGAGCTATATGATATAGTCACCCGATCTTGATCAAATTTGGCACAGTCGTTTTATGTGTAATTAACTCACCAATATTTTTTAATTTATCTCACAATATTAATTTTATGACAATAGCTCAGAAAATAACGAAGTTATTAAGAAAAGTCACTGTTCGTGACTTTGCCATTTGTATGGCAGCTATATGATATAGTGATCGATCCGGCTGAGATCCGAGATATACAACGCCTGCAGTATATACAAGCCTACATGCAAAATTTCAGCTCTGTAGCTCTTACGGTCTAGAGGAGTTTGCGTTGATCCGACGGACGGAGGACGGACGGACGGACATGGCTATTTGAACTCGTCTCGTCGTGCTGATCAAGAATATATATATCTTTATATGGTCGGAAGTGCTTCCTTCTATGCGTTGCACACTTCTGACCAAAATTAATATACCCTTTTTGCAAGGGTATAAAAATTGGACAAAGGATCCAGCTAAGGTTGACCATGACAAAACTTCCACACCCTTTAAAATCGTATTACCTTTATAATATCCTTTTCGCTTACTCTAATTGAGTTATTTATTTAATCTCTCATCTGGCAAAGTTATTTATTATCCACTGTATGGATATGAAGTCCTTGAGAAAAAACATTTGACTACATAACAGTATGTATGAATATATGTATAGTCCTTTTGCGTTGCGAACTTTTGTCAAAACAAATAAATTAATTAAAATGTGAATAGAAAATAAATGATTCCCAATTTAGACATGCATACATAAATTGTGAAAAAATTTCCATATTTTCGTTGTAATGTTTTGATAAAATATTGATTTTCTTTCTTTATTTTGCCTTGTATTATGTTAATGAACCGTTGAACGACCTCTGACTGATGTGGCTATAAATATAAAAGAATAATTTAATTGTACCCCAAATTGAAGCGGAAAACAAAGTTTGACATGTTTAGTTAACAAGGGTGGGTAGCAGCCCACTCCCTACACATACATACACACTCATGTACATCATGAATGTATTTATGTATGTCTAGTCTACATTATGCTGATGGAATTAAGTAATAGCCAAATTGAATTAGGTAAATGCATTCAGACCAGACAGACAGACAAATAGGCTTATCTAAGTCGAGTTCAAATGAGTGTATCAGTTTAGAGGGTAATACTTATACATATATATTCACAAGGCATTGTCGGACATTAAAATGCACACATGTAACTGGGAACTTATCATGGAATCATGGACTGTCATCACTTTCCATGACCAAACTTTGATTTTAGTCTTGGTCATTTATTTTGGGTGTCAGAAGTGTATATATATTACGCGACATCCGCTTATAGAGTATAACATCGTTAAGTTTACATGATTTTTTCAATAGTTTTGATTGGGAATTTGTTGGAGAATTTCAATGTTTAGTATATTTACAGTTTTAAATAAAATTGTGGGATTTTTTTGTTAAGCGCGTTGAAACATTCGTTGGGCTTATCTTCAGCAATTTGGAACTTAATCAAATTGCCACAATCATCAGGGAGTTAACCTAAATCAATAGCTACTAAATGGATCTTATGTAGATGTGTGTGTGTGTGTGTTTGAGTTTGTGTAATTGCTCCTCAGATTTTCTTTAAGAGCAATGCTTTGCTGCCATGACCGCCACCTGTTGCGGTCTTCAAACTCATTACTGCCGTAAATAGGGCAAAAAAGAAGCCAGCCAGGCCAGTTGTGCCCACCAGCAGAGTTAGACCACCAATTAGCACTGGTATGAGTGTCAGAAATTTTATTTTGTAGGCAATGAGTAATGGCAGCAGTAATTTCTGTATTTTCTTTTTTAACTTTTTCAACTTGCGTCCCTCTTCCTCATCATCCTCCTCCTCTTCTTGGGATGCCAGACGAATGTAACGACCTTGAACTTCCTTTGATGTTGCTGCTACTCCGGCTGTGGCATCCAATTTACTTGGCCTGCGTTCGTCTATGTGGAATAAAATAGAGAGAGCGAGAGACACACACAGAGAGAAAGGGAAAGGGAGAGAAGTTTTTTTCAGTTAATTAAATGGTTTGGACCCCGGACTCCCGGAAAAATTATGCTTTGAGCATTGAGGCGCATAATTCCGCTAGCCATTCACTCTGGCACGTTTCTTTGGCAATTTAAATTAACATTTATTGGAATTCACCCACCTGGCAGACGGTATGAAGGCTGTGGATCCACCACGCCCTCATCACTGATGAGGGCCCTCACTGTGTCGCAAAAGTTGCTCACTTTCACCAGAGCTCGTTCGAAGGGGCCCAAGTAAGCATCAATATCCATGTCTAATGACTTGTCACTGATATCAGGGCATCACCATCGCCATCAACATCATCTGTGTCAGCAGCAGCAGCAGCAGCAGCAGCATAAGCATCATTAGCATGAGAAAAAGCGGCATTAGTTAAAGTTAAAGCCCTGTCGCGCACTTCCGGCTTGCCACGAGCAGCATATGGTTCCACATCCTCTGACACAGACTGAGTAGGTTGAAGGAGTGTGTTGCCATAGGCAATTGACGCCTCAGCTGGCCTCGTCGCATTGATTGGCTTATGGCTAGCACATAGCTGGCAGTGGGAGGATCGCTTAGGGTTGCCCGCCGCACCTGTTTGTAATTTCCGCCATCGTGTACAATGGGTGAAGGGGGCGATACTTGGCTGGCATTTTGATTTTGATACCGATGATTGTAGGCGTAGTAATTGCCAGGAAGTCCTTGTCCTTGTCCTCCTTGTTGCTCCACACGATTCTCCACATCAAGCTTTTGCCTTTGCTCCTTCTGCTCTTCAATCGTCTGACGCTGCACTGAACTGGCTGCCGTTGCCTGCAGGATGAGCCAATTGTTATGATGTGTCTAGGGTTGCCAGGCGGCATTGAATTGAAGTTGTAGTTGTTCATTGTTGTGCTGTTGCCTTTGGTTGTGTTGTGCAGTTAGGATGCCGGAAGTGCCACCATTAAACGATTGTTGTTGTTGTTGTTGTTGCTGTGAAAGCCACTACTCTGACGCATTGTTATGAGCACATAAATGCCGAGATCAAACACTTGACTATGCCACATTACTTCAATGTTGTTATACGAATCCTTGAATTGGCTTTACCGAACTGTGTATATACATATACACCGATGTGCGCACACCCAGAGAACACACACTCTCACACACACTCAGAGATACATTTTTTTTTTTTTTTTTTTTTTTTTTTTTATTAATTTTTTTAAATTAATTTTTTTTATTAATTTTTTTAAATTAATTTTTTAAATTAATTTTTTTTTAAATTAATTTCTTTAAATTAATTTTTTTTTTTTTTTAAATTATTCAATTAATTTTTTAAATTTCCAATTAACTCGGACCGACATTCGAATTGTGTGGAGCCGAGCAGGGAGCGGCATAACTCCCAAAAAACCCCAGGGGGAAATACCTGGCTTCAAGCATTGAGGGCTTGAGATCGGCTGCCTTGATGGCGGGGCCAAGTGGGCGGCGTCAGTCAATGGCGCTCGCCTCAGCACCGGCTCTATGGTCTGAGTCTGTTTGCGCCGACAGTCCATGCAGTCAGCTTGCGATAGAGGCTCTGTTCGGTCATGAGCGAGTAGGAGTAAATGAGTTGTTTGGCGTGACCGATACGCCAAAGAGGCTGCGTGAAGTTTCCCAGAGTCCTCCAGCAGGCGGCGCGATGCAACCAAAGAAATCTAAGTTGCAACAAGTAAGGGGCAAGAGCGAGTTGGCAGAAATGGGAGCGTTACTGGAGGAAATAGCCGAACGCATCAAGCCAGAAAAGGAGGGAGGCAAGCGAGCCATTACGAATGCTCTCAGAGAGAAAGTCGACAGACTTAAAGAATTGCAGCAGGCAGTGAGTAGCATTCTGTGCAGCGATAGCGACCCGGAAACAGTACCGGCATGCCCCAAGTGCACTAAAGTGTCCCTCGTCACCAGAGGGCAACAAACGGAGAAGCCGCAACAGCAGCCTAGGATGCCCCGCCAGAGAGCAGTCGCCGCCGCCGCCAACACTTCGGATACCGTTTCGCCGAAAAATCGACGGCCGCGAGAAACTTTTTCGTCGCACGACAACGAGGGAATTGTGCCACAAACAGAGCCTGCATGGCAGACAGTGACGACGAGGCGACCGACACGGACTCTACCAAAGAAGCGTCCTGCCGCTATTTTGGTACAACGGAAGAGTGGGATGACATATAGCGACATGCTAAAGCTGGTGACAAGGAGCCAGGATACCAAGCTGCAGGCAGTGGGCGAAAGCGTGCGCTCCGTGAGACGTACCGCCAAAGGAGACCTCCTACTGGAACTAAACGCAGCAGGAGCAGAAGTGTCACCCAGCTGAAGGAGGACATAGGATCCGCGCTTGAAGGTCAAGTCGAGGCAAGGGCACTATCGAATCTGACCAGATTGGAGATTCTGGACATGGATGGCGGAACCACCAAGGAGGAAATCGTTCAGGCCGTCTCCGACCAGCTGAGTCTGAAAATTGTTCCCGCAGATGTTAAGAGTCTGCGCCCAGCGCACGGAGGAAATCAGAGGGCAACAATCTGTGTCCCAGGAGCGGTAGCAGAAGCAATCCTGAAAGCAGCCCACCTGAAGATTGGATACTCGGTATGCAGGGTACGCGTAAGCACTTCGGCGTCTAGATGCTACAGGTGCCTAGAATTTGGACATGCGGCGGCAAGGACCACAAAGCGAAGGAATGCAGAAATGGTTTCAACTGCTGTATATGCGAGTCAAGAGGGATCACCGAGCGAAAACACGTAGCAGGCAGCCAGCGGTGCCCCTCAATAACGCAGGCTGGGCCCATGAAGTCGTCTCGACCAAGACGAAATGTTTAGCTTTACCCAGCTAAACTTAAACCACTGCGAGGCCGCCCACGAACTACTTAAGCAGCGGGTGCGAGAGACCAAATCTGACGCGGCAGTAATCAGCGAACCATTCCGCAGGAAAACCTCACCCAATTGGGCGTATAGCACGTCGGGCAAGGCCGCCATCTGGGCATGTGGCAACCCGCCCTCGCAGCTCCTTTCCAGGCTAGCTGGCGAGCACTTCATCAGGGCACAGGTCAAAGGGATATGGCTGTACAGTTGCTACTTGCCGCCCAGTCTGTGCCTTACGGACTTCTGCAAGGCGCTAGATGAACTGACGACCGACGTAAGGACACACAGCCCCACCATAATCGCGGGAGACTTCAACGCATGGGCACAGGAATGGGGAAGCTCCTCCACAAACGCGCGAGGCCGCGCTTTGCTCGACGCTTTTGCCTCCCTAGACGTCGAACTATTGAACCATGGCATCCAAAACACGTTCAATCGGGCTGGAAGGGGATCAGTGATAGATCTTACGTACGTAAGCAGTGGCCTTGCGAGGACATCAGCCTGGAAACTGGATAATTGTTACACGGCGAGCGACCATGAGGCGATCTGTGTTACTATAGGCCGTGAAACGGACAGACGACAACACGCAGCGCACCCCCTCCCTATCGACATGCCCTTCAAAGAAGACACGCTGGACCCCCAGGCGTTCTCTTCAATGCTGACCCGGCAAAGTCTCACAGCAACCACGGCACAAGAAATGGCGAACGAAGCCTGCAGTATGTTGGCTGCTGCCAGCACGGCAAGTATGGCCCAATCCAGACCATTCAGAAGCCACCACAAACCAGTATTCTGGTGGAACGGAGAAATTGCAGTTTTGAGGAGATCCTGTATGGCTGCAAGAAGGAAATACCAACGAGCAAGGAAGCGCATGGACTCGGACTGGACACACCACCACGCCCATTACAGCTCGGCTAGAAGGTCCCTCAAGAAGGCCATCCTTTCTGCGAAAAGGGAAGTTTATTTGCAGCTGTGTGACTCCGCAGAACACGACCCATGGGGAAGAGCATACAAAATAGTGGTCAAGCGGATACATGCAAACCGCCAGCTCATCCCATCTGACGCTGAAGAAGTCTCTCAAATTATCGACGGCCTATTCCCCAATCGCCCGGTTTCCCCAAGCATAGCTCAGCACCCAGTTCCAGCTTCACACACCATTGATGCGATCTCGTCGGATGAAGTCCTGGTGGCGGCCAAGTCGCTCCAACTCGGCAAAGCACCCGGTCCAGATCGGATTCCAAACCGCGCCGTTAAACTGGCCCTGACTCTACGACCAGAAGTCTTCGCAGCCGTCTTCAACCGCTGCCTCACCGAGGGAGTCTTCCCCGAGCAATGGAAGATCCAGAAGTTGGCCCTTCTCCCAAAGCCGGGGAAGCCTACAGATACTTCGCCCTCCTATAGACCGATTTGCCTGGTGGACTCTATAGGCAAGGTGTTTGAAGGTCTCATCGGAACGAGACTGAACGCTTACGTCAGCGAGTGCGGCGGTCTCTCAGCCAACCAATTCGGTTTTCGCAAGGCAAGATCCACCATTGACGCAGTCAGCAAGGTGGTTGGCATTGCCAGCAGCGCCATCGAAGGAACAAGATGGAAAGGAGGCTCAAAACAGTACTGCCTTGTAGTCACGCTTGACGTAAAGAACGCCTTCAACACTGCGGATTGGAGCTGCATACTCAGTACCATTCATGATCTCGGCGTCCCCCCGTACCTCCTTGCCATCATTCGGAGCTTTTTTAGGCAGAGGATCCTGAGATACGGCACCTCCGACGGCCCTAAGAGTCGTTATGTGTCTGCTGGAGTACCACAAGGCTCGGTTCTGGGTCCGCTTCTTTGGAACCTGATGTACGACGGAGTGCTGCGTCTCCCACTCCCGCCAGGTTGCGAAGCCATCGGATATGCTGACGACGTGGCTATTGTTGTTGTTGCCAAGGAGCTGGAGAAGGCAGAATCAGTGGCCTCGCAAGCTATAGCCAGCATCACGCGGTGGCTTCAGTCGGTTGGCCTAGCCCTGGCAGCCGAAAAAACGGAGGCGGTTCTGATCAGCAGTAGGAAAACAGTTGAGCATGCCTCAGTGCAAGTAGAAGGTTCCACAATCACCTCAAAGCGAGCCATCCGGTACCTGGGCGTGTGGCTAGACACCCGTCTATGCTTCAGAGAGCATTTGGAGAACGTTCAACGGAAAGCAGCGAGCACAGGACAGGCGTTATCGAGGCTAATGCTGAACACGAGAGGACCGAAACAGGAGCGGAGACTACTCCTGATGAGTGTGCTGAAATCGGTCGTTTTGTATGCGGCACAAATCTGGGCCAACGCCATACACACTACGGCGTACAGTAGGGGCATTACCGCTACCTACCGTCTCTGCGCGCTAAGGGTCTGCAGCGGTTTTAGGACGGTCTCTGAGGATGCTGCGCTGGTGGTTGCAGGCATGATCCCATCAACTTACTTGCGGACGAGGCCAGGAACATCGCGGACGCAAAGAGGAACGGTACACCAAAGCGGACAGCTAGCGACGACGCAAGGATGCAAAGCTTAGCCATCTGGCAAGAGCGATGGGATTCATCTAGCAAGGGTAGGTGGACCCACACCCTTATCCCCACGATCAGGCCATGGATTGAACGGAAGCATGGACAGGCGACTTTCCATCTGACACAGTTCATCACAGGACATGGCTGTTTCAGATCCTATCTCCACAGATTCGGACACGAGGCTGAGCCGTACTGCCTGACATGTGGTGAAGGAATGGTAGAGGACGCGGAACACGCTCTCTTCGCATGCAGGCGATTCACTAGTCAACGGCGGCTCCTGGAGGAAACGGTCGGTACTGTGCTGACCACCGAGAACCTGGTGCCCACAATGCTGGCAGACGCGGCGGCGTGGGAAGCAGTGAGCAGCTTTACAGGCTTCGTGGGAATCAGCCTAAGAAAGGCAGAACTTGAAAGAAATGGCCATACGTAAAGGGTTATAGGTTTTTGCGAAGCAATTCCCCATGGGACGTCCCGCAGAAACCCCCCCTATACGTATTTGCAGCTTTAAATTTGTAATATATATATATTTTGTTGTTATTTATGTAATAAATGAATTAAAAAAAAAAAAAAAAAAAAACACTCAGAGATACACACGGACTCCGCACGCGTCTTAGAATTGAACTGAGCCAACGTTTACTGATTTTTGTGAACCAAATTCTACAAGACATTCGACATTTTATGGATGTTTTAGTTGAACGATTTTATGGCCTTTCGCCGAAAGTGGCTTAGTGGTCGCGGACCAAGCGCCCAGTTAAATGTTGATCTCCAGTTGGACAGTTGGAAATTTTCACATTGTTGATGACTTTTACCACACACAAGTCCCAAAGTGGCTGTCAGGCGTAACCAACTCTATTATAGTATACAGAGAGACCACCGTGAGCTTCTTATTGTTAATTTATATGGCTGTCGAAATAGCAGATAACTCGTATAGCAAATTCTTTACTATCTACGCTGGCCCTTCTTGCGGCATGTTGGTGTCTTAATAGTTTCACTTTGTGTTGCATGCTTCACAACTGAAACCTTACTAGCAGACTTGCATTTGGTGTTATGATTCTATATATAAACATCTTCGTCAGCAAGTCTTTTTTGAGAAAGCGTGCCCAATGCCATGCCATAGCCTTGGCCAGTGGCAATTCATGTAATTTTGGTCTACGTGCAGAATAATTGCCTTTTTGGAAGTTGCAACTAAGACCCACACACACACACACACACAGATGACAGATGGACTGGCATAAATGCGCCTGGATGCGACAGTTCACTCTGTCCATAAACTCCAATGACTGACACAATACCAAATGACCACAATGTTGTTGCACCTGCTAAACACAAAGTAAAAGGCCAACTACATGCACATCAATTGCATAGAAGTTGCAGAATATATCGGGTAATAGGTGTATTGTGTTCGGATTGTCTCATTTGTTTTTGGTTTTCTAGTTTTTGCCACATGCTTTTAGGCTTCATGCTGTGCAGTTTGCATGTAAGACATAAACGTTGCCGACTTTTTTGCTTTCATCATCAATCCGTGTCAGTTTGAGTTGCCTGCTTTTGAGTGCTATACACTGAAAACCCCAACTTCTGTTTGACTATAAACTGCTTTATGAGGTATACGACTGTTGATGGTAATTAGTGTATCCGATTTGCAGTAGGTTTGAAAAACCAATAATAGACAAGTCTGACTATCATCTCAAATGAAATCAAGTATAATCCGGAGGCAGAAAAGCGGAAGTGTTTCAGAGTTCCCCAAAAACAAATTAAGCTTAGCCGAAATGATGATTAACTGGGGAGGGAAAGTGACCATTAAGACGAAATAAGTGTGGGATTTAGGGTGATAATGGATTGGTTAGATGGATGATGGGAAAAATGGTAGCTTATTTCAATTGTTAGAGTAGCTTAGGCGGCATAAATGTGTGTCGTTTATTCACTGCTCTTTGTGGGTACTTAACGTAATTCATAGTTTTTATCAAAGCAACAACACAAACACACACATTGTGGCCAAAAAACAAATGACTAATATAATAAGTGTGCTATTGGCCAGGGCCATTTCGGACATTTATACATCTCATCATTTAAATTTTTATGATTCTACAATCGGGTTTTGTTTGCCGGCGAGGTGTGTAGATGATATGTGTCATGCCCCGTCCTCCTGCATCTCTTCTTGGCTCGAACTTGTGTTGCTCATAAATACATTTTTATGCGAAACTAGTTGAGCTGCACTTTGATTCCCCCAACCGATATTGGCGATATAATTTTGGGCGTTAATGAAATTCATCGGCGAAACTAGTTTAAAATTGAAAGATCTCTTTATATATTCGGGCATAATGCAAATAATAAATTTAATTTTGGTTAGACTTAGAAATCAGATTTATGTAGATTTAGCTGCCGGCCACACAGAGTACTCGGAATGCTCTTCACCTTGGAGATGCTCGGGCCGAAATGGTTAAGATGATCTAAAGACCCGGTCGTAGAAGCGACATCGACATTTAAGCCATTTACCGAAACAACTAAACACCTTTGTTCTGTGCGGTTGGTCAAGCAGCTTTGTCAGCCAGAATTGCCTCTGGGGAGAACGGAGACTATTAAATTGAAAGCGCTTTTGGCAGTTCGCATTAGTTCTACTTGCGTCTTGGCTCTGCTCAGTGCT
Organism: Drosophila willistoni; assembly: GCF_018902025.1. NCBI lineage: Eukaryota > Metazoa > Arthropoda > Insecta > Diptera > Drosophilidae > Drosophila > Drosophila willistoni. The sequence goes on from NW_025814261.1 coordinate 11,495, forward strand.
GTCCTAATGAAAGTGAGTGGGAAACGGAATAAGGAGCTGTTTGCAGAAAGGATAAACAAAAAGCCCCCGAAAAGGATAAATCAAAATTAAGTAAAACCATTTTTTTTCAGTTGTTTATATGTGTCTTGGGGCTGTGCGCCACTCTGGCGACAGTGAACGCAGGACTTCTGGGCCTGTTGAAGGGAGGCGGAGGCGGCGGCGGCGGCGGTGGTTATGGTGGTGGATATGGCGGCGGATATGGTGGTGGTTACGGCGGCAGTGGAGGTGGCGTTCAGGTAATCACAGACATAATCTAGGGATATCTCTTTAAGAATATTTGCATCAAAATTGTTCTTTTGGTGCAGGTAATCAAAGTCATCAACACCTATGAGGGCGGCCATGGAAGTGGTGGCTACTCCGGTGGCTATGGAGGCGGCTACTCTGGTGGCTACGGAGGCAGTTACTCTGGTGGCTACGGAGGTGGCGACTATGGCCATGGCGGTCACTCCCATGTCGATGTTTATAAAGTAATCACTACCACACATAGTGGCGGAAGCTACGGAGGTTCTCGTTCTTATTTATCTATTACAAAATACTTTCGAAAAATTTAACAATATGTAAATGTTGTTTATAAATTGATTAGAACACAAATAAGGCAATTTGTTTTAGGTGAATCATTTATAACTATGCAATGACTTGGCTGAAAATCTGAAACATCTTTTTTAATATGTACATTATAAATTTGGCTTCCAATTTAAGCCGAAGACTAAAACAATTTATTCTACATGCTGAAATTTAAGGAATGGATTCCGCTTCCTGCTCTGATCCATGTGGGCATTGTATAACCAGCCGAGTTACTTATATCTTCTGGCCACGCAATTGTATTTATATGACCAGCGAACCAAAAAAAATATTTGTGTGCCATGAAAATGCATAGAAAAAAGAAAAAAGCAAATACCATAGAGTGCACAAAATTGTCTAGGTATGTTCACAGGCATAGATACACAAACAGACAGACAATAGACAGTTGAACAGCGATATGTACATACGTAGAGAAATGTTTAGCCGATGGCTGGCAGTGCAAACAAATTTATATACGACACAGACAAGTTCCATGGGGAGGAAAGGTATCAACGGAAATCGTCCTTATGATCCCATACGATGCTTTAAATGGCTTTAACTTGTCCTTGACCAAACTCAATTGCAAAACTAAAGCTGAAACTTATACATTTTCCCAAATTTAAGGCAATCAATAAAAAAATACAACAATTATTATCAATCGTAAATGGGAATTTGGTTTTTCATTAACTGTTTTATTGCGTCAGTTTATTTTAATTGTTTGTTTGTTTTTTTTTTTCGTTTTGTAATCTTTTCTGTTTTCTTGAAAACTTTTGCACATTAAATACTATGAAATAAATATTAATAAATTATTACACTTAGCTACGTACAGTTAGTTTAACTATAGTTAATACATGCATGTATGAGCGCATGGAAAATGAGTTGGAAATGAATGCAGAGCATGTCGAGACGGAAGTGCAAAAAGTAATTGAAAAAAAAGACCCATACAGAATAGAAGTGAATAACAGCAACTGAAGCAGATGGAAAAGTCAAGTGATGAAAAGTTTGAGGTGGAGGGAGGTGAGGAGGAGATTCTAGAGCCAGAGGCTGAGTTCAGAGCTCGAGTACATTGGTTGGTTGGATGGCGATGAAAATGGGTAACAGTAAAACAATAAGAAAAAGTTAGATCGAGATCGAGAGGCGCCTCTCTGTGTGTGTATATGTGTGTGTGTGCGTGTGTGAGTGTGTGGCTATGCAATTTATCCACAAGATAAATGCATTTACATAGCTAACTTAAACTGTCTTCCTCTTGGTCATGTGCCTATGACTTGGTCAACTGTTGCACTGGGTCTGCTGGTTGCTGCTGCTGTTGCTGCTTCTGGAGTATTGGTTGCTGTTGTCTATGTTGTGCCCGATATGCCAGCTCCTGAGCCTCGTTCAAGGATCGCCTATCCCAGCCGCCGCCACCACCACCGCCGCCGCCGCCTCCCGATGACCAACCGCCTCCACCGCCGCCGCCACCGCCCGAAGACCAGCCAGAGCTGCCGCCCGACGATTTGCCTGACATCAGTTTCTTTAGGCCAATTATGCCAGCCAGGAGTAGGGCAATCTTCGAAATGATTAGAGCCTTGCCAGCTAGAATGTAGAGAGCTCCCATTGCGATCGGTATCATGCCCATCAGCTTCATGGCCATGCCCATCATCATCATGCCCATCATTTTCTTCATTTTGCCGCGACCTGCAAGAAAGTTAGCGGTTGCCATAGGTTAGTCTAGGTGTTTTTATGCTTTTCCTGCCACACAAACACCAAGATGGAGTCGGTGAAAGTGCCAGCTCAATTACAAAAGGCTGTGTGAGAATATTTTCTACAGACTCTCGAGTACATATGAAGTGTTTTGGCTATCTCTGTCGCTCTCTCGCTTATTGTCTGACAGTTTTCTTTTTTGGGTTGTTTTGCTGTTTTTTGGCAGCACCGTGTGTGGCTGTGTCATTTTGGCACAGTCATTAGGGATACTCGAGGCGATTTCACCATTGGCTTATGGTGAAAATTTCGTTCAAGTTTCCGCCCATAGTTAGATGTACTGGTTAATATGAGCCCAAGATGACATCTCTCTCACTTTGCTGTCATAACAGGCAACTGAATCGATCCATTTGCAATTAGCCAAAAATTGGGAAAGTGTTGGTTAACTTGTTGTAGCTTGCGAGCAAGCTTGTTGTATCGATTAAAAGATCTTGATCAATGATTTGAAAGTAAAAGAAAAATCATGTGGCGTGAAAGTAACTTCACTTTCAGCATTCATATACTTTATGCACTGCATTGCTGAATAAATCTTAATGTGGATGTTGCCGTTGTAAAAGTGTTTGTGTCAAATTTGTAATTGAAGCAAAGCCTCCCTCCTTCTCACCCCATCAGCCATTCATCCGCCCCATTGCCATACCATACACCACTGACATCGTTGTGGCCCAGGCGCAGGCAGGCTGGCTACAAAATGTGATTGCCACTTTCATTGCATTTGACATGGTCATGACATCAAAGCGTGGCTTCATTTTGTAAATTTTCTCTGAAAATTTCTACAATTGTCAGGAGAAGGCATAGTCGCTTTGCCTTTGCGTTTGTATGAATTAAAGGCAAAAAAAAAAATCATTTGATAAATGTGTGGAACAAATGAATTTAAATGAGATTTCTAATTTTAATGCAGCTCATTAAAGAAATTTATTTAGTATCTAAATTATCTTCTTCTTTTCATATAACTTTTCTTCTTTAAAACTCTAACTTAGAGCATTTGACATTCGGTATGAGGTAAATATTATCTCCTTTTGCTATTTGGTTCTTCGTGTATGTTATTTTTGGACAACACGAAATTCTGGCCTGACATTTCTGTTTCGACGTAATGTGGTTGTTGTTAAGGTTTTTAGGTCATTCCTTAGTTGGTGAACGGGTTTCGCGTTGTCGTTGTCGTCATCGTGTGCGTTGTTATAAAAACAATTGCGCATTTTCCCAGCGCAAACGATTTCCTTAAATCCCATGTCCTCTGTCTACATACCCATAGCCAAACCCACAACCATCTTCATCCCCATTCTCCTTTGGCATCTCTCATTTCTGTTCGCATACAATGCAAAACATGATAAGGCAAGCTGCTGCAGTAGATGGCTAGGAAAATGGGCCAGTCGACTGCTTGTTGTGGCGCTATGTCATTGCCAGAGTTTCAATTAAGCAGCCAAGCCAACGATATACTTGCAATCAAAGCATTATCATAGCTCTTGGCTCTAATAACCGCCGCCTGCTGTGCTAATTAAAGCCAACTAGAAGAATAACAGCAATGTCTTACAGAAAGAGATAGATAGGTAGGTAGAGAGAGAGACAGAGTGAGAGAGTCAAACTCTGAATCAAATTATGTCACTGTTACGCGCAATGGATACATTTAGCGGTGTGCAGCTAACGTAACAGCAATTAAATCGCCTATTGACATTGATTTCCATTTAATTGATCTTACCTTCTTCCAGTCAGCGTCCGATTTCATCGGAAGTCAGTTTGGGGAAACTGACTTGAAGCGAATGACCATTAAAGAAGTAACTCAATCTTTCGATTAGCATGCTCGTCAATTTGGCTTCACGATCGCTGCCAGATCTGGCCAGCGAGGATTCCAATTCATTTTCACTGTAGGCCGAAAAGCCTCCAACTGGTTGGCTGGCCGTTTCCAGACGTATCAGTTTAATGCCGTCGGCAATATTTATGGCATCGATGGGGCAATGCGATCAATGCACGAGATGGCCTTCTTCTTGAGACATGGCACAAAACCGCCCTCGGATCGGGTGCATTCATCGTAGATGCGCAACAAGGTGCGAGCGCCAGCATTCTGACTTCAGGCTGGTAGATTATTCAGTTGCTCGGTGGCCGCCTCACAGCTGCTGGCGAGGAAGAGGCCAAGTATAAATAGGCTCACGCCTGGCAAATGCCTGTGTATCAATGTCATTTTGTCACTTGCAGGAGAATACTGTCACACGATCACAAGACACATGCAGACACGCACACACACACGTATACGCACACGGATTGATAGATTGAGTGAGAAAAGTGCGGACGCGTTTACTTGCCTTCGTCTGTGTTTTTCAAGTTTGAACGTTTTCCCTCCTGAAATTTAGGAACTTTTGGTATCGCAGGTGTCAAGTGCAAGTGTCTACTCACGTATGCCCATTGGTCTGCCGTTCTGTCGCTGCTTGCTGGGATTCCGATCTTCAGTTTTTTTCCCCCGGTCGCTGGGTCGGTGTTCCTGGGCCTGCCGGAGGGGAGCGGGGGGCCTTTTTCTTTGCCCGCCCATTTGCAGCTCAAGTGGTATTGGTGAGGTGGACTTTTTCACGCTCATTAGCTGTGTTGTGTCCTCCTTTGGCACGTGCAGAAAAAATACCAGCTGCTGCCAGGTTTGCCACACATAGATATAAATCTAATCAGCTGAGTTACCAGCACCTGTCTGGCTCGCCTCAATCAGCTGATCGTAACCCACGCTCTGCCCTTAATAAATTCTTCTGCATACTTCCTGGCTGTCTCTGTTATTCGCCGTAACAGACATTCGGATACTAGCAGAGTTCTGAGGGCGCGGCGGCAAACGGCCTGCTTGGCGTTGGGTGTGAGTCTTAGCCGCTGGTGCAAAATTCCTGGGTTCGACTCCCACTTTTGGAAATTTCTATATATCGTTTTTTTATTCCATATTTATTTATTTATTTAAACGAAATTAAATTTGTATAGTCTGGCTATAATCTGTTTTCCATAGTAGTTTCTTTGAATACATAGTTCTGTTTATTGTTCCTTGTCTATTGTCGGTCTGCGTCAATAGGGGCAATTGTTGGTGTCGCCGCCGAGTTGGAGCGGCATAACTCCCAGCGTTGCGGCAAGAGGAAATTCTTGTCTTGCGAGGGAAATTGCCTCTAGAACGCGCGGCCGAGTCAATAATGATGAAGCGGACGCCGCCACCGACGCGGCAGCAGGTGGCAAGACCTCTTGCACCCGCCCCGTCGGTGCCTGTGGCAACACCAGACGCTGCCCTAGTAGTGGATGCTCACGAGGCAACGCCGAAAAGGCTTAGAAGCCCATCTGTTGGGGCTGAGGGGACCGATGGCGAGGCAGCCAATAACGGGGCCTGCATTAAAAAAAGCAAGGTGGGGCAGGTGCGGCCTACTTGCAACGAGTTGGAGGAAATGGGCCATATTCTGGCCTCAATTGCTACCCATTATAGCAGAGATAAGGATGCTAGTGGCAAAATTAACCGCAGCATCACTAACCAGTTTAGGGAGAAGGTTGCTCGGCTGCGAGAACTGCACGTAGCAGTGATCGCCTTGCTTCAAGACAAAGGGCCGATCTCGCAATTGCCAGTGGCGTGTGCCACTTGCAGCATGTCTCCACCTAAACGTGTGAGTAGGCAACAGCAAACCGAACTGGTGAATTCACCGTCTAAGCGGGATAAGCTGTGTCAAACGTCACCATTCGATGACTCACTCAGGTCGTCACCAAGCGAGGCCACACCAGCAGAAGACGCAACAGAAGAATCGCCAACACCCACAGAAGTCGTCTACACGGCTTCAGACGGCGCAGTACCAGCAGGGGCAGCAACAGCTCCATCAGCAGAGCCAATCCAGTCAAATTGGATCACAGCAACAAGCCATGCAGCACCAGCAGCTACACCCGTCTGATGTTGAGCAGCCTAGGGCACAGCAAAATGCCCAAAGCAGCCAAGAATGGGTAAAGGTGGGCCCTTCGAGGTCCTCCCGCAAGCCTAAAGCGAAAATCAGTGGGAAACTTCAGAAATCCCGCCCGGAGGCGCTACTAATTCAGGCGAACGAAGGCTTGAGTTATAGCCAAGTTTTAGAGCGCGTGACGAGGCGCACTGACGGGCAGCTGGATCACGTCCGTGAGCACGTAATGCGCGTTCGACGCACCGCTAAAGATGGGCTTCTTCTGGAACTCCGGAAATGCACAGCGGACACAACCCAGTCCCTTAAGGAGGCGATCAGTCAAGTCCTTGGCGAGGAGGCAGGTGTGAAAGCTCTAACCCGCCATAAGGCTGTAGCCATTCACGGCATGGACGAGAAAGCGACGCCCCAGGAATTAGTGGCTAAGCTTGCTGACCAAGCCAAAGTCGAGGCGACGTCGCTTAGAGTAAGAAGCTTCCGGTCTAGTTTTCGGAATACGATGTCAGCCGCGGTTTGTGCTCCCGAGGCAGTGGCATTAAAAACTCCTAGAGGTGGGCAGAGTTCGAATTGGATGGGATAGCTGCCGAATAAAGGAGCTAGAAGCGCAACCTGCGCGCTGTTTTCGATGCCTATGTGTTGGCCACATCGCCGCAAACTGCCGACACAGATAGGTCAAATTGCTGCTTCAGGTGTGGCAATCCTGGTCACAAGTCTGCAGACTGCTCGGCCGCCGTCAAGTGCTTTTTATGTGCCGAGATGGGCTTGAGTCCCTTAAACCACATAGCGGGTAGCCGCGCGTGCCCATCCACTGGTGCCCAGAGGATGCAGAAAGACGCCAAATGACTCAGCCCCATTTGAAGTTCTTGCAGTTGAACCTGAATCACTGCATAGCGGCTCAGGACCTGCTTCAGCAGACTGTGCGTGAGTTGTCGGCGGATAAAGCTCTACTGAGTGAGCCCTACAGAGTAGGAGAAAGTGGTCGCTGGGCCAAGGCAGCGTGCGGCAAAGCAGCAATTTGGTGCTGCGGTGGTAACGTGCTAGTCATGCAGGACGTCCTATCTGCGGACGGCTTTGTCAGAGCGCGGATCGGCAGAAACTGGGTGTACAGCTGCTACCTTGCACCCAGCCTGTCACTGGAGCGTTTCGGAAGCATTCTAGACAGCATCTCGAACGACGCAAGAGGACGCCAAGGTCTCATCATCGGTGGGGATTTCAACGCGTGGGCCACCGAGTGGGGCAGCACCCGTACTGACGCCCGCAGCCGTATTCTCCTTGAAGGTTTTGCCAACTTAAGCATATCTCTGCTTAACGTCGGCACACAACACACTTTCCGAAGGGCCGGCACAGGATCGGTGGTGGCTCTTTCCTACGCCAGCGACAGTATTGCTGCTTCGGCTGTTTGTAGCGTAGGCATGGCATACTCTGCCAGTGACCATGAAATAGTGACATTCTCCGTAGGCAGAAACAGGCACCCGCCAGCGCGAACGTTACCGCTTCGGAAATCCTTCAAGGTGGACGCTTTCAACCCGCTTTTGTTCGCTGAAAGCCTGGAAGGACTCACGGAGTGCCCCAACACAAACGCAGAAGAGGCTACGAACCTGATCATGTCGAGACTCGATGAAGCGTGTGTTGCCAGCATGGCCCAGCGAGGGTCATTCTCGCGCCACCACACCCCAGTCTGCTGGTGGAACGAGGCAATCGCTGATGCCAGAAGGGCTTGTCTTCGAGCGAGACGGCTATATCAGCGGGCAAGACATTCGCTCAACTTCGAGGCTCTCGGTCTGGAGTACAGAAGGCGGAGGAAAGCCCTTAAGGTGGCGATCAGGGATAGCAAGCGTGAATGTTTCCTCGAGCTATGTGATTCGGCAGAACAAGACCCTTGGGGCAAAGCCTACCAGACGGTGGTCAAACGAGTACACGGAAACAGGCAGTCATCCCCATCAGACACAACCACTGTACGCTCCATCGTCAGCAGCCTATTTCCCGACGCCCCGGAGTTATCGCATGTGTCTCCCTTGGGGACACACCTTCAAGTGGAAGTATGCTCGCTTGCTGAGGTCATCGAGACGGTGAGGCGTCAAAAGCCAAATAAAGCCCCGGGTCCCGACTCTATCCCCAACATCGCACTTAAACTGGCAGTAACGATACTCCCTCATGTATTCACGGAGTTGTACTCAAAATGCATAAGAGAAGGAGTCTTTCCCACCAGGTGGAAGTTACAAAACCTTGTGTTGTTGCCCAAGCCCGGAAAACCACCGGACGAGGCATCCTCGTATAGGCCCATTTGCCTGTTGGATACAGCTGGCAAGGTGCTGGAGTCGATGCTTTGCTCGAGACTGGAGTCGGCGATATTAGCAGGCGGGGGCTTATCCGAGCACCAGTTCGGATTCAGAAAGGCCAGATCCACAATCGACGCAATAAACCGTGTGGTTCACTTGGCAGCTGAGGCAATCGACGGCTCTAGATGGAAAGGCGGCAGTAAAGAATACTGTATCGTGGTGACGCTCGACGTGAAGAACGCGTTTAACTCAGCAAGGTGGGATCGCATACTGGACGCGCTGGCAACATTCAATATCCCAAGCTACCTAATGAACTGCGTGCGGAGCTACTTTCGCGACAGGAGAATCCGATACTTAACGGAGGATGGCCTGGAAGAAAGAGGGGTATCGGCTGGTGTTCCACAAGGATCCGTCCTGGGCCCCTTGTTATGGAACACCATGTACGACGGAGTCCTGCGCCTTGAGTTCGAGCAGCACACACACATTGTCGGGTTTGCTGACGATGTCGCTCTGGTGGTTTCGGCGAAGGACCTTCACGTCGCCGAAGAGCGTTGTAGCGTGGCGATAGCCAAAGTTGGCCACTGGCTATCGGCCGCAGGGCTTAAATTGGCAGCGCAAAAGACCGAGGCGGTGCTCATTAGCAGCCGGAAGCGCGTCGAAACCGCAAAAATCAGAGTAGGTGACTCCCTCGTGGTATCCAAGCGTGCCATTAAATACCTAGGTGTCATGCTTGACACTAGATTGTCCTTCAAGGAGCACTTAGAATACTGCAGTAGCAAGGCAGCTGCGTCGGCCCGGTCCCTAGCCCGTATATTGCTGAATACGCGTGGCCCGAAGCAAGGACGGCGCCTGCTACTATCGAGCGTAGTAAAATCCACTGCCCTGTACGCAGTTCCTTCGTGGATTAAAGGTGTGGAGGTTAGGAGCTACAGGAGGAGCCTCGAGTCGACTCATCGTCTAAGTGCTATTAGGGTGTGTAGCGCTTTCCGCACCATATCCGATGACGCAGCTCTGGTGATCGCTGGAATGATGCCCATCGATGAATGTGCGGCAATTGCGTCGGCCACGTTTGTAGCATCAAGGCAATCAAGTGGCAGCAACATAACCCAACCAAGAGGACAGGCGCGACTCATGGCATGGCAGCACTCCATGCGCAGATGGCAAGAGAGGTGGGACTCCTCGCCCAAAGGACGGTGGACCCATGCACTAATCCCGGACATCACACAATGGGTGTCGAGGAAGCATGGTGAGGTTGACTACTACCTTACTCAGCTCATGAGCGGCCACGGGTGCTTCAGGAGTTACCTGAAGAGGTTCCACCACGATGTCTCCGACGAGTGCACATGGTGCGGTGCTGGCATCATAGAACACTGCAACACTGCCCAAGATTTGACGAGGAAAGACACCGGTTGGAGAGGGTCATGCGCGAGCCGGTGACGCAGTGTAACCTCGCCGGGATGATGGTCGCAAACTCTAACGTGTGGCAGGCGGCCGCCGCCTTCGCCGCACACGTGATGAAGAAACTTAGGCAGTTGGAGAGGGAAAGGTCGGCGAATTAAAGAAGCACACGGTCTGCGAAGCAATACCGACAAGTCGTCCCGCAGTAACCGTAATCCTTTTTTCATTATGCCCGACTTCGTATGTTTGTTCCCTTGTTATGTTATTTGTAATTATGTTAGCAATGTTTTAAATGAAATAAAAAAAAAAAAAAAAAAAAAAACGTATACGCACACGCACACACAGGCAGGCAATTTGGACACGCGCGTTTAGAGTAAGAGAAAATGCTGGTGACTAATCCTTGTAAAGTGACTTGGATGGAGCTTGTTGTTGGCCTTGGTTTTGGTGGTATCAGCTCTGGCTGCTAGTTCAAATCAAACTGATGCCCAGCCTTGGCGCGCATTATTCTTTTATAGACCTTTCTTCAGCCGTCGCGCTCCTCGACTTAATAGCGTTTTGATTTTCTTCGTCGTCGTCGTCGTTGTCGTCGTCGTTGTATCTGGAGTTGAAGCCGAGCTGCAACTTCGTGGTGGCTGCCTTTTGGTTGCTTCTGCGACTCGTGCTTCTTGCTTTTTCCTCTGCAGTGTCGTATTTTCCATTGCCACTGTTAATGTTGCTGCTTTATTTTGTTGCCAGTTTAATGAACCAATAAATCAGCACCAGCTCCCAGCTCACTAGCACTAGTTTTTCCACCAAAGCGGTTGGTTGTTTATGGCCAAACATATTAGTTGCATTAGTGTTTTTTTTTTTTTTTTTGGTAGGAGTTCACTTTTTTGTTTGGCTATTTCAAAAACTAGCTGCCGTTTTGGTCATGGTAAGGTTGTTGTTGTTGTTGACACTTTAATTTCAATTTGGCATTCGGCAATTTTCGCCATTCAACTTGGCCATAAAGAAAGTCATTGCCAGCCACTAAACATTTGCAATTTGCAGTTTTGCTTTATTGTTATGCAAACACGCTTATAGTTATCAGAGCAGGGGCTAACTGTACTCCCATATATATACATATATAAAGGTATATGTACATATTTATATCTTCCGCTGATGTCCAATGCAATCTAGGGCTTTCAAGTGGGCAGCATCTTCGCCTGCAATACGAATGATGATGATATGCATCTATTGGGGCCATTGACTTTGTCTTTACTCCAAGTTGAATTGGCAAATTACTGATGCCAGAACGTGTCTATCTCTCACTCTCTTTCTCTATCACTCTGCATATGGGAGTGTCTATAGCATAGAAGCAGGCAAAAGGAATGGAAAGCTGCTTCATTATTGTGGTTACTCTGCGGGAGCCACATACTTTTCATTCGAAAAGCAAAAACAAAAAGGAAAATAACAAGGGAAATTTTCTGGATTCTTGGATAAAACTTTCGCCTAACTCACCCATTTGAACAGTTTATGTGGCAGTAGCGATATGAACCAACCGCTTGAGGAACCTCGACTCATTTTAAGCTAATCAAGTGGCAAATTTATTGCCCAGCGGCAACATTTATCTATGGCCATTAAGCCAGGGTATACTTGCTACTCCCAGCATCGCACTTTGAATGTCGGCACATTGTGAGAAATGCTTTTCTTTTTTTAATTTTATCTTGGGTTTTGTGTTTTTTTTTGCTACTTTCTGGGCCACTAATTTTGATTTTGACATGGATGTCGATTTCGGTTGCAGCCGCGTTTTTCACGCCACTTTCACTGACCCACGATGGGCCCAATGGCTAGGGCCAGGGTCTTTGATTTGCATGGACAGTTTAAGTACGAATTACTATAAGTGCTTCTTGTTGCCAACAGCTTCCGGTTTTTGGTCATGTCTATTTTATTTTATGAGTACCGACTAAAGAAAATAAAGTGCTAACTAATGTTATTCACATTACTTGGGCTCATTCTCTTTTCATTTATTGGCTTTTAATGCGAATTCAACGATGGAGTTTTGTGGTTTTTTGTCAATAGACTGATAATAGAGCAAAATTAGGAATCTTTAATTTACGTAGATCAAACTTCTAAAAGAGTGAAATGAAATTTAGAAGTAAACTTGGTATTGGAATTTTTGACAAAGGGTATCTCAATTTCAATGCCAGTAAAGGTATTTAAGTCGTTTAGTTTGAATTTGTTCCACTTTCATTTGATTGTTTTATTTTTCTGAAATAACGAGCAAATAATGGGCCATATAAAAAAATAGATGTCATAAAAGATATTGCCTTGTGAATGAGAATTACAACTCTATGAAAATTAATTGTATACATTTTTAAGATTGATATTCCGTAGATAATTCTATTTACTTGTACCTATCAATTGTTTCTTCCTTCATCCATTATGTGTCAGAGCCAAATTGGCATTTGAACAAGCAATATTATTAGCCTTTTCATCATTGTTTGTGAATATCTAATACCCCACCTGGTGTCCATTGGCACGGACATCGAGTAAGCCTGAGTAAGCTTTTCTTCTGTTTTCACACTCCCTTCATGACTTCATGTCATGACTTGCTGTCTTGTCATTGCGGGTGCAGCTGGAAGTAATATAATCTGAAAACATCCGCATCGGTAGCCGCCAACACTTCGTTCCAACATGTAGCATTAATGCATTTCAGTGTGCTTGTACATACACAGATGTATCCATATCAAACGCCCATATGTATCTCAGAGGCTGCTGCTCGAATGCATGTGAAACAATTTCAATTGTCTGCATTCACCTGGGCGTCAGTTCGTATTTCCCTGTGGATGCCGATGCGCTTACCGTGGGCAAGGCCAAACAAACTGAAGTTGCTGCATTGTCGCTCCTCCATAGGAGATCAACAGCGGGAGGCGTGAAGTCGGCCATGGCACTCATCATCCATCGTATCGTGGTCACGTCATTGTTAACTCTCGTGGCTCTGGGCCTTGCACTTTTCTCTCTTTCCAAGCCCAAAAAGAAAATTATTTTTTTCACAATTTTATTGTTTCACTTTGCGGTTGAAGTCGTCGGCATGAAAGGCAACAATGAGCAATAAGAAAAACATTTACTTTGCGGCACCGTCGACAAAATTAAAAAAAGAATTGCGTTTTAATAAACAACAACAACAATATCATCATGTTGTTGTTGCGGTTTTTATGTGTGTGTGAAATTACTCATTTTACTAGCAGAAGCAGCAGAGAAAGTAAAAACGAAATGTTTTGTTCTAAATTCTACCACACCGTGGCAGGTGGAGAAAAACAGAGACTAAGTGGAGGGCCAAATACCTTTGACGGGTTAAAGTTGTGGCCAATTAACTTTCGGTTTTCTGCTTAGAACCTCAACTTGATCATTTCTTAGCATTTAACTTTCTATTTCATGCGGGCGTGTCCATTCCTAAGCATTTGCTTGCAATAAAAATTGCAATTTCCACAGGATCAGCCACGCACCCTTGAAACCAAAAAGAAAGTAAAAATTTAATATTTTCCACATTTTTCTTTTTAATGTTTGTTGGCGCTTTGTTGTTGTTTTTATAGCTTTTTATTGCTGATGCCACATTGGCATTTATCAAAGTTGGCCGCAAAAAAGCGTGTGAACACAAATCTCACGCTAATTAGCTTTTATATGGGATCAACTGACAGTGGCGATAAGCTGTCGACTTAAAGCGGACAACCCAAACAAGCGGTGGGGTAGTGGCAGCTCATCCCTGTGGCACTCGACAACGACGACCAAGACGGTCATCACAAGCCAATTTTTCCATTTTCCCATTTTTTATTTAATCTGCAGACAATTTATTTAAACGTTCCTTTTTTTTTCGAGAAAACTCACTTATGTTTTTCACAGTTTTCCACCTGTTGAATGGCTCGTGACAAAATATAACTAGACAAAATTTTAGCCAACTTTGTATAAAGATTTTAAGTTGTTTTCCTTTATTTAATGACCTCTTGTAATATTTTAATTAGATTAGATTTATGCCTGTTTCTTTTTTGAAGGAAAAAGTATACTGGAATTGTGTCATTTGCTAAGACATATATTGTTGGTTGATTTAATTAAATTAAATTTTAATTTCTAATAAACAGTTTTTAGAAAGGTTTAGACCTCTGCACTTAAGACTCTGATTGGACAGTCCTGCTCTAATGAATTGACCTTACAGGCATAAGCAAAAAGTTATTTGCCCTACAATATAAGGTAATAGTAATAATAAAATTGGTTTAATAAAAAACCAGAGGGCCGGGGCTAACTTTGACCGCGTCAAAGTTTGTATACTCTTGCAAGTTTTTTGAGTAAAAGGTCTAATATTCGCAAAAGAACGGCTTAGGAAATAACGAAGTTATTGATCAAAGTCACTGTTTTCCACCGATTGTTCCTATGGGAGCTATATGATTAGTCGCCCGATCTTAATCAAATTTGCACAATCATTAATAGTTATGCTAAACTGAGAAATATAAATTTTTATGACAATTGCTTCAAAAGTAACGAAGTAATTGACAAAAGTCACTCTTTTCGAAAGACAGTTCCTATGGGAGCTATATGATATAGTCACCCGATCATGATCAAATTTGGCATAGTCGTTTATATGTGTAATTAACTTACCAATATTAAATTTTACGACAATAGCTCAGAAAATAACGAAGTTATTAAGAAAAGTGGGAGCTATATGATATAGTGATCCGATCCGGCTGAATCCGAGATATAGAACGCCTGCAGTATATACAAGCCTACATGCAAAATTTCAGCTCTGTAGTTCTTACGGTCTAGGAGGAGTTTGCGTTGATCCAGACAGACGGACGGACATGGCTATTTGAACTCGTCTCGTCGTGCTGATCAAGAATATATATACTTTATATGGTCGGAGATGCTTCCTTATATGCGTTGCACACTTCTGACCAAAATTAATATACCCTTTTTGCAAGGGTATAAAAAAATGGGAGATATTACTTCTGAGATTCAATTGGCATTATCCAAGCTTTTTATGGCCATGAAATGTTTTGAAAACATTGCGAATAATTTTCTTAGTTTTTGGGTTAAAATCGTTAAAGTTAAATATGGTTATGGTTTTGTGGTGTTCAATGACTGATGCACACATACTCCATTTGGCTTTTCTCCTCGATAGAGTTGTAAAGGCGCATTTTCTCATTTTATTTTATATGTGTATGTATGTACATATATTTTTTTCATTTAACCGCTAATATTTATGATGTGCGGCTTTTCGCTTTCTACGGCGCCTCTGAACCCCCAGACAATAGGCGCATGATGACCTGCCCCCAAACCACTGCCCCCTACCATTTGGCCAGACGACGCTGACCATTGACCAGTCGCCTTGCACACATGTGCGTGTCTTGTAATTAAATTCTCATGTGTCGCCAATTACAACGCGAAAGTGCGTAATGGTCGAGTACGCAACCTCAATGGTTTGGGGCTGTCCATTTAATGCAAGTAATCAAATCTTTAAGAATAGTAATTAAAATCACACAAATCACACATTGTGGCTTCAAATCCCAAGTATCTGTCAAATGATTTGAGTTGAGTTGAGTCTTTGCAAAGAAAAAAAACCAAAAAAAAAAAAATTCATCGTCTCTGCCTATTGGCAGTTGGCTAAAAGTTATCTGAAAGATATCTTGATCTCACTTGGCATATTTACATGCACCAAAATGTGCAATGAACTCTGCAATATTGTGGTAGAAAACCAAAAAAGTTTTGTCTGTCTAACCATTTCCACTTGGCCATGGTAAAGGTTGCCTTGGCCTCTTCCTTGGCGGACATTTTCACTGTTGCAGATGCTTTCACTTTTTCGGTCGTTGTCACGTTTGCCAGTTGTTTCAATTTATCATCAGTGGGCAGGCAGCCGATTGCCTCCTCCTAGTGCATTGAACTCTAGACAAAACCCCCAAAAAACAAAAAAACTAAAAATAAATAAATGTATGTTTTGCCGGCTCGAGGTCAAATTTTCTTTTGTGAATAAAACAAAATAATAATATTTTGTGTTGTTCTTTTCCGATATATTTCGACCACTCATCGGTGGTCGTCTTCAGGGCAACTATAAAAACATTTAATTGTGATTAACTTTAACATAACATAATATAACAACAAGAAGACTACAGACCAGAAACAACGAATTGGTGGAAAAATTATACAAACAAGAACTTATTTCACGGACCGAACGAAATAAGCTTATAACAAACACATCAATTCCACCAAGAATATATGGATTACCTAAAATTCATAAAGAAGGTACGCCATTGAGACCAATCTGCTCATCAATTGGTTCTCCATCATACGGACTATGTAAATACATAGTCAACATATTAAAAAATATAACAGCAGACTCAACATACAACGTAAAGAACGCCTCAGAATTTAAGACAAGGATCAATGACACATATATTTGCGATGATGAACGATTGATATCATTTGACGTAGTCTCCCTTTTTCCAAGTATTCCGATAGAATTGGCACTTGACAATATTAGGGAAAAGTGGATAAAAATAAAAGCGCACACTAACATTCCAAAATCAACATTCATGGAAATAGTACGTTTTTGTATACAAGAGAACAGATATTTTAAATACAAGGACAAGATATACACACAACTAAAAGGAATGCCTATGGGCTCACCAGCATCACCAATAATAGCCGATATAATTATGGAAGAACTCTTGGACAAAATGATGAGAACACTACAGCGACCACCTAGAGTTATGACGAAATATGTAGATGACCTTTTTGCCATAATTAAAGAAGACGAGATCCAAAACACACTTGACAACCTAAATTCATTTGACAGAAACATAAAGTTTACAATAGAGTTAGAAAATGACAACAAATTGACATATCTAGACGCATCAATACACAGACGAGGAAACGAGCTAAAATTAAAATGGTACAAAAAGCCAACATCATCAGGACGAATCATCAACTTCAACTCCAAACATCCGAAGTCGATGATAATGAATACAGCAAGAGGTTGTATACAACGGATGCTCAACATATCGGACCCAATTTTTCACGAAGAAACGAAGAAAGAAATACGACGAATTTTAAAGGCTAATGACTTTCCAAACTACACCATAAGGACTTTACTAAAATCCAACAATAAGAAAACCAATAAAGAGGTTTCGACAAAACGCTTTATGTCTGTCACATATGTTCCACAACTGTCGGAAAGATTGGCAAACTCGGATTGCTATGACAAAGAACAAATACAGATAGCACATAAACCCAACAACACGCTACGGAGTATTTTCAACAGGACAAAAAGCAAGATTGATACAATGGACAAGAGTAACGTAGTATATAAAATACCGTGCAACGGGACAAACGAAGAAAGCTGTGATAAAATGTATATAGGGACAACCAAATCGAGGCTAAAAACTAGACTATCACAACATAGATCTGACTATAAACTTCGGCAACACTCCAATATACAAAAAACAGCACTTATGGCCCACTGTGCTGCCAGTGGACATTCCCCAAATTTTGACGAAGTAAACATAATAGACCAAGAACAACATTACAACAAACGTTATACTTTGGAGATGCTGCACATAATAAATACACCGACAAATATAAGACTTAATTATAAGGTAGATACAGACAACTGCGCGCATTTATACAGGCATTTATTAGGGACAAGTCAGTGTGTAGCTCCACGTCACAGTGTGCGGACGTGTAAAAATAAGTAGGTGTTTCTTGTTGTTATATTATGTTATGTTAAAGTTAATCACAATTAAATGTTTTTATAGTTGCCCTGAAGACGACCACCGATGAGTGGTCGAAATATATCGGAAAAGAACAACACAAAATATTATTATTTTGTTTTATTCACAAAAGAAAATTTGACCTCGAGCCGGCAAAACATACATTTAACAATAAAAGGTCGCAAAAAATCAACAATTAACTAAAAATAAAACTAAATATTTGCAAAAACGTAAAAAATAATAGGGAACTTGACGGGTATGCATTGCCTTTATTCGTTTTGCTATGCATATGTCTATGTATTAATAATTCAATAACTTTTATCTCAAGATGGGCAGGCATATTAAGAAGTTGTTAATTAAACGCCTTTAGAATGAATAGACAGATTAGTGGTTTCGCTTGGGATTATAGAGGGCAATATTGGTGCATTATTTCCCATACTCTTATTGATTTTCCATATGTCTTGAGTTAGTTAAATTCTAACTCAATATGTCTTATCTCAAAATGGACAGGCACCGTAGGAACTTGTTAATTAGATGACTTTAGAGTGAATAGAATTTCATTACATTGTCAACAGATTAGTGGTTTGGTTTGAGATTGGCCATATTGTTCTATTATTTGCCATAATGTGTAATCAATGGATCTCTTTCAAATTGCGCTGCTGGGTATCACAATGTTTAGGGCCGAAAAAGGTATCACAAGTCGACGTGTCGGCGCCAATTGTTAGGTTTTAGTCATTTATCAGCAACCGCCCAGCGACCTCAACTTGTAGATAGCAAAAACCTTTATCCTCACCCTTTCAGAATTGCAAATTCAAATTGTAATTTATTTGCAAAGATTCGTCAAGTGAGGATTTTCTGGCCAGGGATTTAATAGCTGTCCGAGGCAGATGCTGGCTGGGAAAATACTCATTCATAATAATTGTGACAATCCCAAAAACCAACTACCACAAGCAGCTTGCTTGCTGCTAGAGGAAAATGTAGCAAAAATCGTTATTATGAGCACGGTGAAATGAAATTTTGTCTATCTCTCTGACAGCATGACATCGTATTTGTGTGTATGTAGTGTATGTATGTGAATGTGCGCAATGAGAAAAGTCTCTGGGCCTGGAGTGACAATGCCTGGGCATTAAATTCAGTTGAGATGCGGTGCAAAAATTCACTTGACTCAAGTTTTGGTTTTGACTTTGACTTGGTCTTCACTTTCTTCAAGGCAATGTCAAAGTTGCCATCGTCGCCGGCGGTTGCTGTTGGCTGTTGCCATTGCCTGGCATGTTGATTGATGAGCATACGCAGACAATCATAGACAAAGAGTTTTCCAGGCAACAGGCTAATATTTGGCCATCATGATTGACATTTAACATTGAACTTTACATTGCCTATGTGAGATATACACAAACACACACATTTAGATGGCGATTTAAATTTCACCACAAAAATGTATGATATACCAATATTTCCATATACATACTTATCTATGCATATAAATTTTTCCTTTTATTTTATATTATTATTTTTTTGTTTTTGGTGAAATTTAAAACGTATTCTTAAGGCACATTGCCATAATTGACTGTTATGCACGAAATTGAATTATGTTGCGATTTATTTATATTTATAAAAAAATAAAGAAAAACCAGAGGGCCGGGGCTAACTTCGACCGCGTCAAAGTTTGTATACCCTTGCAACATTTTTGGTAGCTCTTTCCTTACCTATAGCCATCAAAGTGGAAAAACGTTTAAGCTAAAAAGAACGGCTGAAATCTTAGCATAGGAAATAACGAAGATATTGATTAACAGATACATTAAACTAACAAATATTTAATTTGAAAGCAATCGCGTCAAAAGTGACGAAGTTATTGACAAAAGTCACTGTTTTCGAAAGATCGTTCCTATGGGAGCTATATGATATAGTCACCCGATCTTGATCAAATTTTGCATAGTCGGTTATATGTGTAATTAACTCACCAATATTAAATTTCACGACAATAGCTCAGAAAATAACGAAGTTATTGAGAAAAGTCACTGTTCGTGACTTTGCCATTTGTATGGGAGCTATATGATATAGTGATCCGATCCGGCTGAATCCGAGATATACAACGCCTGCAGTATATACAAGCCTACATGCAAAATTTCAGCTCTGTAGCTCTTACGGTCTAGGAGGAGTTTGCGTTGATCCAGACGGACGGACGGACGGACGGACGGACGGACGGACGGACGGACGGACGGACGGACGGACGGACATGGCTATTTGAACTCGTCTCGTCGTGCTGATCAAGAATATATATACTTTATATGGTCGGAAATGTTTCCTTCTATGCGTTGCACACTTCTGACCAAAATTAATATACCCTTTTTGCAAGGGTATAATAATACAAAATATGCTATAACAACAACAGCATCAAAACGTCTATGACAAAGACGCCCCTTGGGGCAATCAGACACCAGCAGGGGGTGCCACAAATAATTTTTGACAACAAACAAATACAGAGCAACAAAATTTTTGGCCAAGTTAAAATAAATAAAATAACAAATGGTGGAATGTGGCGCGAGTTCCTTAAAGGCAGCCGAGGGCAAATTGAAATTGAAATTTGTTGTATAAATTTTGTTTTTTTTTCACTCGAAAGAGATTTGTGATGGGATGTTGGATTTTATTTTTTTGGGGATTTTTACATGAAATTGAGTTGACTTGCGCAAAAGAGGAAAAACAAACAAATGCATAATTTAGAAAAATGCTTAAGACAAGTCCCAAATGGTGGTAAGCATACAATAAATTCAAGTCAAGATGTTCATCTTCGGTTCAGCCAACTTCAGTCAGTCAGTCAGTCAGTTAGTCAGTCATTTTCTTTTAGCCAGGTAGTCACGGTATGGTGTCTGGCTTTCCATACTCCATACCAAATACCCATTGTGGTGATAGTGGAGTTCATCATCGGTTGTTTTGGGGGTCAGAGATAAACGTAATTTTCCTGAAGCGTTTAATTTCGATTCGAAGTGGGTGGAAAGCAGGGGTTAGCTGAAGAAATCTCAACCTGTGCCCGGGCACACGCATTGGGTCGTCTAGTAGTTATTGTTGTTGTTGTTGTTGTTGTTGTTGTTGTTGTTGTTGTTGTTGTTGTTGTTGTTGTTGTTGTTGTTGTTGTTGCTGTTGGCGGAGGACCTACAGTTGTCAACAGTCAAAGTGAAAGTGAAAAAATTTGCTAACCCAAAAACGAAAAAAAATAGAGTTTTTTCCTTTTCGGTTTTCTTGTTTTATGCAATTGTCTACCGCAATAACTACCGCTGCTGCCGAACAACGAGCAAATGATCAAGCGAAAATATTCCCAAGCCTGTGCACAACCTACACGAATAGCGTATTCTGCCTCATTGAGTTGAAAAGCCCCGAAAAGAAAAGAAAAGAGAAGAAAAAACAAGAAGAAAAACAAAGGCTGAATAATTCGCCTGCGCGAATTAAGATTGAGTCTGTTCTGGTTGAGTGTTAAATCAAGACTGCTTTATTGAATCAAATCATATTCTGGTTTGGCTTACATCTAAGTGTTTATAATGTTTTCTTCTGGTCACTTTTCTTGTGACACTCTATGTTTAGGGAAACTGTCACTTATCTTGTGACACTCTATGTTTAGGGACTCTGTCACTTATCTTGTGACACTCTATGTTTAATGGAATGGTATTGTTTATGTTTACATTAATGTGGAGTGTAGACCTCTTGGGTCGGCTGTTATGGGAAGTGTTGCTAATGGCATAACTCCTCCCCTCTGAGAGTATGAATTCTCCTGAATTCTGTTTACATTAGAGTTTATATTTTTCTTTTTACAGTATATATGTATATAAATGGATAAACATATAATAATAATAATAAAAAGTGTTAAAAATATGCCATTTGTCATTTTCTTTTCGTATTTAAGTTCTGTGATTTCTTTTAAATTGTCAAAATTATCTATTGTTACATGATCAAAGTTTATTGTGTTTTTATAGGTTTGATTCAATAGTTCTGTTGGATAAAAAAATTTTTCGTGAAATTCTGTTTTTTCGTTAAAAAATATTTCATTTAGAATTTGAATTTTACAGTTACCGAATTGAATTAAGTTACTTCCATTAAGTATAATATTTCTTTTATCGCAATTTTGATATATTTTTGTATTCTTGGCATTTTTGATTATAATTGTATCATCGTCAATTTCTTCAATACTCGTTATATTGTTGAATATAAATTTGCAATTATTATTAATGGTACAACTTTTACTTAATTTTAATTCTTTTAAAATTTTGTTGGGTTCATATGTAAATGTTTTATTATTTATTTCTGCAATTAACTGATTTTCTTGGTCTATTTGTATATAATCTATATTTGGTATAGGAATAATTAACTTAACATCTATGGTTATAAATGATTTTGGGATTTTAATTGCGATTATGATGCAATTATTCTTATATTTTAAAATGCCCATACGGATTAGCTTTAATTTATAAAAATCAATGTCAAATTTATTTATTTCCTCTTCTGATAAAATTTCTGGTACGATTATATTATTTTTTGCTGATGCTATGTTTTCCTGAATATAATTTATTTTGAATTCTATATTTTTTAATTTTCCCATTTGGTCATTATGAAGTATTTTCATTTCTATTTCTTGATTTTGATTGTCCATGCTTGTAAGTATGTCCTTGATTATTGTTCTGTCTTGTTTAATTGTTTCTGCTAAGTTGTGTATTGTTTTATTAAAATGTGTATTTATAACAATTTGTTGGTTCATGTCTTGTATAATATTATGGTTGTTTTGGTCAATATTGTTAAGGTGGTCTAAAATATCTGTTCTATCTTCATCGTCCATAATTCCAAAAAGCCATTTGTATGTTGTTCCTACAATATTTAACATTCCTCTTTTTATTCTGTTGTTTGGGGTTATGGATTTTATTTTAGCTCTAATTAGATTTATTTCGGCTAATAGCTCCTTTTTTCCTGTGATGTTAAAATTTTTAATGTTTGTCTCCATTTGATTCATTATATTATTTAAAGGGTCGATATTAATAATGTGTAGTATAATTACTGTTTCATTAACTATTTCCGTGGAATAAGTTTGTATAGGTGCATATCCTGCATTTGATTGAATTGGTTCAATTTGTAATCTGCCTTGAACACACATTATAACATAAAAAATTATGAAAATCTGAGGATAAGAAAAAAAATTTTTGTTTCAAAGATGTCAATCTGTCTTTTGTTGGAAATTAATTTTTTCCTGCTTTGACGGTCTTTTTATATTACATGGATGAATATTATTTAATGTTGTAATTTTAAAATAAGGTTCATCCTTATGCCTAACTCGTTTATAGTTTTTAATTGGTCCTTCCTGTCTTTCCTCCTCATAATCTTCTCTTGTTTTATTTTGTTTGCTTAAAATTTTTTCTTTGTGTTTGATAATAGTGTTTTTTAGTTTTTCCTCATCTTCTATGTTTTTTGCATAATTTGGTGTACATTTTATTGTAGAGTGATAACGGTTATTATAAGCTGTTATTGCTAATTGCATTTTGGATGAAATTGATAAATCATCATCTATTCCTGCTATTATTTCAATGAGAGTAGAATGTAGTCTTTCTATGTCTGCATTTCCTGTATGTGAATTTGGCTTTGTATAATGGATTTCTATTTGTTCTTGGTTTAAGTATTGTTTTATCTGTTCTGATCTAAATTCATTATCCATTATTATTTTATGTGGCTTATTGAATTTGGCAAAGTGTTCAATCATAATTTCCATTTTAGTTTTCCAGTTTCTATCTGTTATATTATAAGCGACTGCGAATTTTGTGAGCTTGTCTATGATTGTAACAAACGATTTGTGTTTTATATGAAATATGTCCAAATGTATAATTTGATTTTTGACATCCGGTGTTTCTGTGAATTGAAACTTAGGTTTGATTGGTTTTCTGTCATATTTAATTTCCTTACATTTTTTACAATTTGAAATTATCAACTGAATATGGTCTCTTAGCTTTGGAAAATATATTTTGTTCTTTAACGAATTAAAAGCTTCATTTATTCCGCTATGTAATGAATCTTTGGTGTGGTAAATAGCTATTTGTTTGTGTAACTCTTCCTCGCTTGAAATTTCCTGAGCTCTCTTAGTACATTTAAAAAATTTTATATTATTACAGTGTGAAAAAATGTTCATTAAGATACATTGTATCTTATAATATTCTGAGTCTGGAACTTCTGAAAAAATTCCTACTGTTCCTTTATTTATATTATTTTGCATTTTGATTTCGATTTCAATTTCTGTTTCTGCTGGGCTTACTTCTATTATTTTTCTACCATGCTGAATATTAATATTGTCCGTTGTTGTATAAGTTACTATTATCTGAGTTTTATATTTGTTTACAATATCGTCTTTTATATAGAAATTTGTAAATCCTCCTTCCTCTGCTGAATGCTGTGTATCTGATAGTTCAAAGTTTGACTCATTTGTTTTATCCTTGTTTATTAGTTCAGCTGTTTCCTGTCTACTTAAAAAATCTGCCACTTTATTGTCTTTTCCTTTCAAATATATTATGTCATAATCGAATTCTTGTAATTTTAAAATCCATCTTTGGTGTCTTGCTGTCATTTCTTTCCCTTTGTATTTTGCGTTTAGATATTTTATCGGAGCATGATCTGTTATAATTTGGAATTTATTACCTATCACATAGTGTCTAAAATAGTTTACTGCATGTATAATGGATAAAAATTCTTTATCAATTGTACTGTAGTTTTTTTCGTGTTTATTTAGAGTTCTTGAAAGGAATGCAACTGGTTGCCCTTGTTGAGACAATACTGCACCTATTGCGAAGTCACTGGCATCTGTTGTAATGGTAAATGGTTTATCAAACTCTGGATATTTTAAGATTGGATGTGAGCTTATAAGTGTTTTAAGGTTTTCAAAGGCATCTATAAACTGTGGGTCATTTGTATTAATTTGTGTGCCTTTTTGTAAATATCTGATCATTGGGTAAGCTATTTTGGAATAGTCCTTAATAAATTTTCTGTAAAATCCTGTCATACCCAGAAATCCTTTCAATTGCTTTTCTGTTTTAGGTAGCTGCATTGCTTTTATTGCTTCTATTTTATGTGGATTGGGTTTAATCCCTTCCTTTGTGAGAATGTGTCCTAAATATTCAGTATATTGTTTCATGAAGGAACATTTGTCTGGTTGAATTTTTAAGTTATGCTTTCTAAGTATTTTGAAAATGTTTTCTAGAGCAATCTTATGTTCCTCAAGTGTTGTTGAAAATATCAAAATATCGTCCATGTATACAACACAACTTTTGTTTATATAATCCCTCAGTATTTCATTCATTAAACGTTGAAATGTGGCTGGGGCATTTTTTAACCCAAAAGGCATTCTAACATATTCATATAAACCCATTGGTGAAATGAATGCTGTTTTCTCTATATCTTCTTCTGCCATTAAAATTTGGTGATAGCCTTTTGCTAAATCTAATGTAGTAAAATATTGGGCTTTACCGAGTTTGTCTAATACAGCGTCCATGATAGGTATTGGATACTTATCTGGAACGGTTACTTGGTTTAAACGCCTATAGTCTACACAAATACGATACTTTTGAATTCCAGAGCTATCTCTTTTTTTAGGTATGACACATATTGGAGAACTATATTTGCTTTTGCTTTTTCTTATAATTCCATTGTTTTCCATATAAATTATTTGTTTCTTTATTTCTTCTTCATATTTTGGGGAGACCGATAGAGTTTTGAATTAATAGGTTGGTCTGTAGTAGTTTTTATGCTATGAACTATAGTGTTAGTATTGGTTAAGTGATCCCCTTCTGATCTCCTTCTGCTATTGTTTTCAAAGACCGAAAAATCAGTAATTTCCTCAACAATTGCTCTTACTTTAAAATCAAGATCTCGAACGGTAGTTACACTTAAGTTATTAATTTTTCTGGTTAGACCCATTTGATCCGTTCTTGGGCGATAATGATGTCGAAGACGAGTTTTGCAATCAGCCCAAGATGTAGGGGGTTAATATTAAGCATAGTTCTAGCCTGACCTTGAATTTTGGTGTTGAATATAACAGTGAAGACCTGGTCGTTATCATCATACTCCTCCATGATTTGGTTGACTGCCGAAATGAAACCATGTAACGTTCCCTCCTGTCCAGTGAACACCGGCAAGTACCTTGTTTCCTTCTCGATGCTGTTTCTCTCCCTTGTTGTTGGATTAGAATGCATCTCTTGATTGGATATTATTATTGATGTTAGCATTTGAATGCATTGTTGTATTTCGTTAATTTGTGCCATTTTAATGGTGTATGTTTTATTGTTTCGTTAACTTTTTTTTTTTTTTAAGTTTCCACAATAATTCTGTTTGTTTTCACAAAGTGTTTTTACAATATTCTATTGTTTCGTTATTTGTCACAAAATGTTTTATAATATTATATTGTTTCGTTGGCTTAGATTTTCTCCAAAGTTTCCACAATATATATATTTTATTTTGTCACTAAATGTTTTGTTTTCCACAGTATTATATTGTTTCGTTATCTTTGATTGCGTTCAAAGTTTCCACAATATTTTAGCTGTGAACTCGAGTACCGACTGCGCCAATTAAGATTGAGTCTGTTCTGGTTGAGTGTTAAATCAAGACTGCTTTATTGAATCAAATCATATTCTGGTTTGGCTTACATCTAAGTGTTTATAATGTTTTCTTCTGGTCACTTTTCTTGTGACACTCTATGTTTAGGGAAACTGTCACTTATCTTGTGACACTCTATGTTTAGGGACTCTGTCACTTATCTTGTGACACTCTATGTTTAATGGAATGGTATTGTTTATGTTTACATTAATGTGGAGTGTAGACCTCTTGGGTCGGCTGTTATGGGAAGTGTTGCTAATGGCATCACTCGCGCTGGGTAAAAGTTTTCATGTGCTTGGTGATCTTGTCAGGTTCGTTGCTTAAGTCTTTCGTTTCGTTTCATCGATCCGCAGATCGTTTGGGGTCGACTGCCAAAGCATTTTGTTTTTATTTGCCTTGTGTTAACACAAATGCCAATTATTGCAAATTGGTTGCCGCTGCCGCCCATTAGATGATGGCCTGGCTCAAAAGCACAACATTGCGTGTGAGCTAAACGTGCATTATCATAAATTATCGCTGCTAGATTATGCTACAGCAAGTGTTCGAGTATCCCATTTAACCAAAATTATCCATCCACCCATCTTTTTCTATGTGTGGTTTACCTTTACGTGTCTCAAATATATCCATAAATAGAACAAGGCAATGCACGCTGTAAAATTTCATGCAAATTTTTGTTTTTGTGTTTTTTTTGTGCACTTTCCCGCTAGAAAATACATAAATTGTAGATACGGTGTACTCATCTTTTACACCTTTTCGTGTTATCCCATATCCATGGCATGTTGGGGCAAGATAAAGCTTGTAAATCCCATCATTAGTTTCACCGCCAGCCATGCTTTTTTTATTAATATTTCATAAATGAAAAGCGCCAAACATTAATTATGCATGCTTCGCGCCAAGCTGCTGCTGCTACACTGAATGAAAAGAGTTGGCTATGAAACTGTGTTATTCGCTCATTTTCATGTGCTGTCCGAAAGTATGCTTTAATATTTATGAAACCAGTTGGATGATGAACGTGGTGGAAAACGCTGAATATCATTTCCGGCCAAAGAGAATTAATCACATTTAGGTAAATTAAATTGGAATTAAGGTTAATTAATCTACATTATTCAATTCAATCACACACAAGGCAAAAGAGGTCACTTGAGGTGCATAAATCAAACATAATTACTACTTCAGTTTGAAAAGTAGAGTTCATTGAACTGATGTCACCTCAATGTCCTTAAATGATATTTATTGACCTGTACTTAATGAATAATAATGACTTTTTGGAAAGTAATTAACAAGGTAAAGTCATTAAATAAACCTTCGATGGCACTTTAGAAGAGTCAAACAAAAAGCAAACTTTTTGTGGCACTTAAACTGTAAAAACTTTATTTTCAATAGACTAATGTTTAAAGAGTATTCATGGAATGCACAAATAATTCACATTTTAAAATTGATAAAAAGCAATTGGGCAAAAAATTGCATACTTTTTCAATTTTCATTCGTAACAAAAGCATTCGAGGCAATTAAAATGTTATAGAGAAATTCAAGTGTATAATTTACTATAAAAAACAAATTGTTTGCCCTTGTCAAATTAAGCCAATGAAAATTTGTCGTAAAAAAGAGAAGAATTATTTTTATTTGATTTTTCTTTTGTATAAATTTCACCAACTTGGCATTTAATTTCATTTTCTATCTTTGCGTGCTCATATTAAAGCCACAAAATAATTCGCATAAGATTAAAATAAGTGAGAAATAAAGAAGCTGCTATCTTGAGTTTTAAGCTCTCGCCAGGATTTCTCAGTTTGCCGAATGAAAGTGGGTGTCGAGTTTCGATGTAGCTGCCGCTGGTAGAAAATATCATTAAGCCAGCCTGGAGCCATAGAGTTGTTTGGAAAAAATTGAAATAATTGCAAAGATTTACTAATTACGGCAATAAGCAAAGAAATTGGCTAGGCTCTGGCTGGCTGGTTGGCTGGGTGGCTGGCGGCCTATGCTGGTAATTGCACTAAATCTGCAACGAAGCTTTGCGTCGACTTGAGATGTGGTTGTAGCTGGAGCTGCACTTATCATGCATATTACGCTCTAAATAGCCACCATGTTTAACTTCACTAGCTTCATCCTCAGCTGGATGCAACGGCTGCCTGGCTAATTGTGGCGAGCTAAAGTGTATAAATTTGTTAGCCAAACGGGCGCACAAGATCAGTTGGCCAAGTGAGTTTGCAGTTAGATCAACGCCTAGTGAGAGCGAAAGAAAGTGCAGTGCGACGAAAGAGGATTAGAGAACAAAAGGATAGCTTAAACGATATACTCAAAATGGTCACGCGTCTGGGTTTACCCGTGGCCCTGCTTCTGGTTGCAATTTATGCCCATCGTCCAAGCTGGGCGCTTGAACTTAACTCCAATTTCACTGGCGGCACCGGAGAGAGCGGTCTCTTGAGAACAGTGCGCCACATTTATGGCCAGTGTGTAGATAGTGATGATATTTTCGGGTGCTGCAAGCTACAAGGGGCACGTCTGTTGGGCCGCGCTCTCAAAGTGCAGCAACTCAGCATTGTGGATGGTGTTAGTCTAGTGAGACGTGAAAATGCTGCCCAAGATTCACGTACCGGACGCTCCAGCATATCGGAGAGTCAATTGAATAACCGTGATTTGGAGCATATGTCTAGTAAGAGTCTCGATGCCTTGCTGCTGGAACGTTTCCTTGGATTTGTGCACAGTCATCAGAGGCAGGTTAATCTTCCACGGCTGCTCATCTACGGCGAGCGTAATAGTCAGAACTGGTTGCAGTCCCTAATGGGCTATTTTCTGCCCAGTGAATTGGCGGCAAACGGTGCAGGAGATGGACGCAAGAAGAAAGATGACAAAAAGTATCTGGGACCCTTCATTGCGGCTGTACTGCTGAAAACAGCCATTTTAAAGATGGCCTATCACTCGATTGCCATTGTGGCTGGCAAGGCTCTGATTGTGGGCAAAATTGCTCTTATCATTAGCGCCATCATTGGCCTCAAGAAGCTTGTTAGAAAACGATGGCGGCGAAAAGACCACCTACGAAATTGTTAAGCATCCGCTAGTGCAGCAGAGTCACACCTATTCGTCCAGCCATCAAGGAGAGTATGACAGTGGTGGCGGTGGCCATGATGGTGGTTCCTATCATCGCAGCATAGACGACGAAATGATGATGCAGGATAAGGCTTACCAGGCATGGATGCCACAATCTGGTGGTGTGGCTACCGCCGGTTTAACTTCCGCCAAAGTATCGCGATAAGCCCATGGACACATCATGGGCTAGGCAATGGAAAATTAAAGATCAAATATTTTGCTTAGCTTCAATCTAACTGCAATTGTATTTACACTTCTTGGCTAACCGCCGACATTATCAAGGATAGTCGTCCAGGACAGCCCTCCAGTTTAAGTTTAGTTATCATAGTTATTATAAATAAAACACACAAAATACATAAAAAGCTAGAGAAAACCATGAGTTGTTGCTGTTGTAGTTTGCGGGCGCTGTAGTTGTGCGAATTGGCGACGATCCAAGGGTTCGGCCTCATAGGCATAGTATGCCTGATCGTGATCCAGATCATGGGATGGCTCTTCGATTTGTTCGATTTGTTGGGCAGAACTGTGACCATGTGTGGGCATGCTACGATGCCAGCCGCTCTCATGGCTATGTCCGCCCGCTATGATGACGTGATCGGAGCTACCACTGTGACCAGTCGTGCCCTTTTTTAGACTATCCTGGAAAGAGATGCGTAGGGCCAATGACTTGATCTAACCTATCGATGGGTGCCAAAATAATTTCAATTTGGCTTTACTCACCAGCAGCGATATGACGAGGGCTATTTTGGCCATGATGAAGGCGGATCCAGCTATCAGTATCACCTTGCCAAGGAACATTTGTGCGAGTGTGGCCATCATGATCATGCCGCCCATCATGGCCATGTGCTTATCTTTGTCCTTCTTCTTGCGACCTGTTTTTTTGGAACAGTTTTTACTTTTCTTTTATTCTTGTCTTTTTTCTTCTTCTTTTTATCTTTATCTTTCTTATTCTTCTTTTTCTTTTTCTTCTTCTTCTTTTCTTATCTTTATCTTTATCTGTATCTGTATCGGTGTCGGTTGCATGCACAAAACTACCCAATCCTGCTATAATTCTATCGACTTTATCATCTATGATGAAAGCGTTCGTACCTTGATCGAGACCCAGTTCACTGCCAAAGTCATCAATGGCATTGGAAATGCTCAATTGCCTGGGCATTTGTAGACGCAAAGCTCGTCCCTGGAACAATTGCAGCAATTTACCCTCCAGTCCTGTTTCACTGAGAGCTCGACTCTCGCTGTCATTACCATTTGCCAGAGCCTCAAAACTCAGATAGTCATTAACCTGCCATGTGCTATTGTCGCGCGCCGCGTCATCCAACAGGCGTTCACTCTCGAATCCCAAACACTTCCACACCTCTAAGCCAACCAGACAGTGGGCAATAAGTCTGCCCAGACTGTGGGGACTCCATTTGGAGGCGGTGGTAGCAGAAGGACTGGAAGTACTATACACCAAGGCATTGCTACCCAGCACGGCGCACTGTAAGAACAACATACGACGCCACATATTCTCCGGGGGAATACACACAGGCAAACACACGCAACGAACTATAAACTTCAAATAAACCCCAGACACTTTTTCAGCTCAGTATTTATAAGGGCTACCCCAAAATGGGGGAACATGCATTTGATTTTGGGCTAATAATTAACATGTTTGTCAAAGCGCGACACTCTCAAGCGCTCTTGATAGGAATCAAATAAGAAAACTTTGTCTATTTTTCGGTCTATCTGCGGTCCGCTGAACTTGGAGTTCAGCCACAAAAAGTTTTGCATAAGTAAACTTTCAGTTTTTGGAAAGCGCTCAAAACGTTTGCCAAACTTTGACTAATTATAATTAAGTAGAACTATTTTTTAATTTTAAACTAAAGTGATCTGACATCCACAACTTGCCAGCCATTCATTCCGCTGGGTAAACTGCTGCTGGGGCTCTGGAAATTTCGCATCAGACTCTCTGCAGAGCCAGCAGTGTCCTCCACTTCAGCGAGTAATTTAATTGTTTGTCTGCGTTGATTTTCATAATCATAGAAGCGATCTTCAAAAGGACGCTTGGTAGCCATGGGAGAAGGCTGCGATGCCTCTCGTGGTTGATCAAATCGAACTTTACGCTCACTGCGTTTATATGGTGGAGTAGGCTCATGAACGTCTTACTGATGATGCAGCTCATCGCCATGACCATAGACTGTAGTTTTGCCCGGAAAATGGCCAAAAGGTCGATGTCCACCAAATGCCCCGCCAAAGTTGCCACCGCTGAAACTGCCAAAGCTGCCGCCACCACCAAAGCCACCGCCGCCAAATCCTGCCGATCCCAGGATTCCACCGAGACCCAAAAAGCTACTGACATAGACAGCCATTTTGACCAGGAAAAGGGATTTCTTGAGCAGCAAACATATTGCAGCAAATAGCAGTGGCACCAAGGCAACCAAATTGAACTTTAAGCCCAACAGAAATGGTAACATATATTGTTTAGCCAGTAGACGACCTACAAGTATGGGAAGTTACATTTCGAAAACGTAAACATAGATAATAGTCATCATACCTGCCGTGGGATCCTCAAAACCAAATTGTCGCTCATCCTGGCCCCTCCATCTGCTAGCACGAATTCAGCCACACTATTGGCATCGGCAGTGGGTCCTATTTTAAACATTAAACCAGGATAAAGTCCATCCATATGCCATTCCAGGCTACGTTGACCCATCACCGCACCGGCATTCTCCAATATGCCACGGAAATCGACCGGATCTGTGTCTAGCACATTTTCCAACGACCTGCCAGCTGCCATTTCACTTCTCACAGCCACAAAATCATCAACAAAACTCACATTCTCGCGCTCATCGAAGCGTTGTATTAAACTTAAAGCAGACCGCCCAAGGCATTCACAGAATTTTGGACGTTGAGCTCCCCGTACGCATTGTTTAAAATGTTTTAGATCCTCCGAGCTCACTTGGTATAGATCCGAGCCTGTAATGGCTTTTATATTCACAAATGCCAGGAACAACAATGCGGTATTTAGCGGCGACATGATTTAGTTTAACTAAGCACGTTGGCCGGGTGACCATCTAGTTATATAGAGCTCTGGCCGAGAGACTGTCTTGTTATATAACAACAAACTCAATTTTCGCTCAAAATATAACATTCATTCAGATTTTCATTCACATTTCGCACATGAAAAGCGACCAGTTGGGTCGACGCCATGGCCCAATAACGGAAATTGTAGTACATCAACGCCAAAGCGATTCAAGCCTCCCGCTCTTCTGGCATTTGGACGCAATGTAACGAACTGTGCACACGTCTCATAACCCGGCACTTGGTCTCTGAATTTTGGCCAATATTTCGCACATTTCTACCTCTAGCTCTTTTACTCTCTCTCTTTCTTGAATATTATGTAATGGCTTATTGTTATTCCCCAGAAATTATGAAATGGACGGCACTCAGTCTGAGCTTGGACCTCCACAAATTACAATTGCTAATGCCAGTCTATTTAAATAAACGGCAAACGTTTATAAGCATTATAAGAAATGTTCCATCGTTTACACACTGTAAACTGGGAAATTGCTGCATTAAAGTACAAAAACAAGTGAAACAAACAAAACAAAACACAAAATAGTTGTTAATCTTTAATACTTAAAGTTTGGTATACTCTTTAAGAAATATCTAAAGTTATTTGCCTATGCTTTTAGTGTTTCTATTCGATCAATTTAACCGTTATTTTAGACTGAAAACAAATGAGTTTAATTTAGATTTAGATAGGAATAACATAAAAGTTCAAAAATTCTCTAAATAACTTCTTAAATTTGTTGTTTAAATATTCGGAATAAAGTTTTAATATCTTGCAAATAAAGTTGAATACTGTTCATTATATATTCGTTCAACTAACTGAAAATAGTTTATCCAGTTCATTAGTTTCCCACTTAGCAAGAGGATAAGCAAGTCATTAAATGTGAAACCTTGAAAGAACTGTGGGAAAAAAATATGATTTTTTTGCCACTAAGTATGGATTTGAAAATTTGCAGGCATCAAGCATATCATTGTATTGTTTCTCACTATTAATGGTAAATACTTATAAGTAGGTATATTTGCTATACCAAAATATGTACTTTAAAAAGTACCTAAATTACTTTGTTCGTGTTGTAAACAAAAGAAAAAAAACATACTAAAATGATTGGGTAGGTAAAATGAAAAAGAATTTCAAACAAAAATTTTATAACAATTTTTTTATTACACTTTCGCTTATATTTTCCAACTATTTTCTTTGTTAATGTCTCTGAGCAAATCTAAATCATTTACCGTTGACAATCTGCGATATTTGTCACCTATTTAAAGTATTTCACCCACTGTGCAGACACTAAATATACTTGCCTACTTTTAGGCGGCGCCAGTTTTAACTAAAAGCCAAGTTTGGTGTTGCCATCCCAACAAACTTCAACACGTCTTTAGACAAACAACAAAAAGTATTTCGCCTAGAGGCTGGCATGAGGATGGAATTTATTTAAAATCTGTTAGACGAACTCGTCTGCCACTTGAACACCCTTAATAGCCCATTCCAGCGTCAAAAGTTTTCTTATTTAACTAATGAAATGCAACATTAGCCACGTAAAATGGGGTAAAATAAACTCTGTTGCTGGAAAACCACGGTATACCAAACTAACGTCAAAACCATCCAGTTTATGAGCCAATTGAGTGAGGGTGAAAGAGAGTTTTGTTGTTGTTTATTTGTCAATGGTATTTAAGGTTTAATCTTTGCGGTCTTGAAAAGTTTTCGTGACATGCTAAAAGTGTTGACAACATTGAAGATTTTCAGTTGAAGTTTACTTGAGTAGAGCAGGCTAGGCGTAAAATTTCCTTTTTATCTCTCTGGATATCTTTAGTAAATTCAAACGTGTCACTTGTAGCAATACATTTCCAAAAGCAGTTTACAAAAACAACACCAAAAAGTACATATTTTTCGTTAACAAGTAAAAAAAAGAAAAGAAATTGTATTAATAAACACTTTCACCGCCAATACTTGAAATTCATAGCCAGGTGCAACTGTGGCGTGGCTAGTTCGGGCGAAAATTGTTTACAAATAGTTTAACAAAAAACCAAAACAAAAACAAAAACAAAACAAAAATAAAGATGGTAAGTATGCATGTGCGGGATGTTTGCAAGAAGACCTTTTGGCGTCTCTCGCCATTTATATGCCAAAAAGCCCACGGCCATAAATTCAAGCTTGGGGCGTGCTCCATGTCCATGCCATTGACATTGCCATTGCATTGCTGATACGAACACCATACCCACACCCAAGGAGAGGCTTAGCTGGTCGTATGTGCTGCACTTTGAATGCTGAAACCAGGTCGCAGCCAAAGAAGAGACTTTCATTAGATGGCCTTTTTGGAGCGACATTGGATATCTCTCTGTATGGACAAGGGGGCGTACAATGAATCAAAGAAAGAAAAAGCTTGGTCTACAACAAACGACGATAAGTAAGTAAGTTCCACTGTCCAGGTAAGATGAAAAACTTCATACAGATGCAGCCCGGCCTCTACGCCTCAGTGCCTCAAGTGAAATTTTGTGTTCTGTACCTGTGGCGTCTCTGATCTGCCTGCCCGCCT
This sequence comes from Drosophila willistoni, assembly GCF_018902025.1. NCBI lineage: Eukaryota > Metazoa > Arthropoda > Insecta > Diptera > Drosophilidae > Drosophila > Drosophila willistoni. The sequence goes on from NW_025814261.1 coordinate 46,384, forward strand.
GTCTGTCGATGTGGATGTGCCTGTGATTTTGTGTGTCGCACATGCAATTGATATCGCTGGCCTCGTTCGCCTTAGTTGGTAAGTATTTTTATTCAGCGAGGGAAAGCATTTCATTTCGCTTTAAAATGCTGCATACGTTGCGTATGCGCAATCCCCTTTGTTTTTTTTTTTGTTGCGGGGGAAAATAAGACTACACAAAACATTGGTTACAAATTAATGCGACAGTTTTTATTTCTCTTTCGATTAAGTAAATTTCATTTGCAAGTTTTGATGGGCTTTTCTTAGGGCTGATGGGGATTAATGGCTGGCCTGCTTGGTAGGGTGGCATAGCTGCTGGGGTGGCTGGCATGTTGGGCTTTTCTCTGTGGGAGCCCCAAGCACATAATAGCAGCAGCAACAGTTCATACAAAGTTTCAACAGTTTAAACTAGTTTAGTTTAGTTGTTAGTTTAGTTGAGTAGTAGTTAAGCGCTAAGTTTTAAAAATACTATATAGTAAAGCTCTCAGTATATTTATACAAAATGCAGTCACTTGAGTTGTTTAAAATTAGATTAAGTTTGTGAAAAAAATGCCCAGAACTTGATTGATTTGTCATCAGCCCATTTTATATCACGTCCAGCTGCAGCTCTTTTTAGTCGCCCATCTGCCAATTGAACTTAATAGCTATGGATTTCTTGTCTTTGTTTTCTTTCTCTTTTGCTGTTGCTATTTTTGTTGATGTCATTAATGTTTGTTGAATGGAGCCTTACATAGAATTTTTCCATGACATTATTCTACACAAATAAGTTAAAAAAATAAATATAAATGAAATGAGCAATGAACCTTTGCTCCTCTCCCCGTTAGAGTCCACGTTCTCATACGTATTCCCGATTTTGTTCATTTGTTTTCTTTGCTTTTTGTATTGCACTGAATTTTTTTTGTTGATTTGGATGCTTATTGCTTATACGCAGCATAGGCCAGATTCTGAGCCTCGCTGCCTTGCAGCCATCGACCGTAGCTATGCTCGTGTTCATAGTGCGGATGCGCAACAACCTCGTAGTTCTCTTTCTTTGATTCTCTTTCTTTCAATCCAATGATGCTCGAGAGCAGCAGAGCAATCTTGCCAATGACCAAAGCCTAGAATGAGATCAGTGCCAAGAAGCCAATAGCCAGAGGCAGCAGAGCGGCCATAGCAGGCTTAAATGGGAATGAAAGGAGGGGGGATACATGCATTTGCATGTATGACTTTCGCTTGATTACAGCTTGATTCATCGTCGGAGAGTTTGCTGTCCACTGTCCGCTCATTAGCAATTGGAGCACAAATAATTAATAAGCGAACAGGATCGACAGCTTTATATGGTCAGCGTTTAGAAATCGGAAACTGTGGCTAAAGAGCGCAAAAAGAAAGTAAGCCTAGCTAACTGGCTAACTAAAAGGCAATTAATTACAGCAGCCAAAAACAGTCAACAGCAACAAGTTTGCTACTTGGACATGGAGGTTGTCAATGCACCGCTAGGAGATGCTTGGGAATCTGAATTGAAAATCAACTCTGTAATAATATATCTTATGTGGGACCACAAAATGATGTGTGCTACTCTACGTTTCTATGTGCATGTTTGTACGCATATTCCCTCCTACCACCCTATTCAACTTACACTCTTCCAAAGCACGTTGCATATCCTGGATGGAGTCCTTGGGGACCTTGAATTGCAATGTGTGTGTGCCAAAGAAGCGAGCAACACGCTCCACCAGCAATGAATCGACCTCAGATTCACGGGCTTCCACCTCTTCGGGCAGCTGGACATCATTGAGGGATCGGCCTACTGGAATATCATCGGTTTTCACCAAGGCAATGCCCTCTGTCAGCCTCACATCTCCGTTTTCCGTATCAAAGTAATGCAGGGCACGTTCCTGTTTAAATATTATCATGTGACATCAGGAATGACAGAGTGAAAGAGAGAGAGAGAGAGATGGGGGCATTCACCTTCATGCACAACACCATCGATCGGTCGCCGCAATCCTTGACCATTTTGAGGGCACTCGTCAATGTCTATTGACTGTCTGACTCGGAGGCAGCTGCCGCCGTTGAGGCAATCAGCGCGAAAAGACACAAATTTAAACATGATTGTAATTTTTTGGATATTTGTTTTTGCACAAACACTAATGACACAACGACAATGACCCCACAACACAATGACCCCACACAGATGCGAGTGGGGTATATTATCCTTTTAGATGTTTGCACTAGCTGAGAGTGCTTTTGGCTTGATTTGTTTCACTTGATTGAGTGGCACTGCGCTCGATTGGCTTGTTCGATCTGTCGGTCAGAAGGCAACCGGTAAACTGTGAATAGAAGACTCCCGCGGATCGAGTTTTATGCCCCGCCAGCAGAGCAACGACAGCAGCAGCAGTGGCAGCAGCAGCGACGTCGCAAACAGAAACAGAAACGTTGGACAAAATAAAAATAAAAGAAAAGACATCGGCATTGACGATGCGACACGATGCGAGTGCTTCACACTCTCCTACCAATCCCCCCACCAGAATTGAAACAGTAGCCGAGCTTAGAATTTAAATAAACAGCCCGAAGAAGACGTTAAGAGGAGGCGCATCGGCTGCAACCAACTTGGCCAAGAGCAAAAGACCGAAACCTCCCGACAGAGGCCGGTCGACGGTGCGTATGCGTCGCAGTTGCCGTTGCCGTTGCCGTTGTCGTTGTCGTTGGCAGAGCCGTTAACTTGTTGTTGTTTGTCAACACACTTAACCAACGGTTAACAACTATGTGCCACACACATACAGACACAGACACACAGATTGACACACATGCTAACAAAGTGTTAAGGGGAGAAGGTCAATTTATTTCGATATTATTGGCATTCATTTGACAGCTTAAAAACTTATATGATGGCACTTTTAGGCAAATGGTTTTTTTTTTCTTTTTCTGCTAACATCATGGCATACTTTCAATGCTTTTCAATGTTAATCTCAGCCATAACCACAGCAGAAAGTGCTACTCCATTTAAAATTGCAGACACGTGACTTTGTGGTATCGGGGTGGCAACAGCGCAGAGAGATGGGTGGTGGCTAATGTGGAGAGGGGAATTATCAATTGAACCAGCACCAACCACACCATCCACACTAGCAGCACCACTTATGCTGTGTGTGTGTATATTGGTCGAAAGCAACCACAACAAGTGCGCGGCCATCGTATCTCAAATTGGAGTAAAATAGAAAATTAACTAGTTTGCAGGCGGTATGGAAAATAAAATAAAATACAAGATGAAAAAGAAAAAAAATTTCACTTTAATTTTGCTCTTTATTTATGTGTTTGTTTTTGCCTCACATCTCGCTCAAACACACACTCGCATAATTTTTTTTTTTTTTTTTTTTTTTTTTATTCCTTTATTGATAGGTATAGATAGTATAGATAGATATATACAGAGGAAAAAGAAAAAGAAAAAGATGCCATAAAGGGAGCTTGATCCTAGGGGACGTCCTCGTGGGAATTGCTTCCTAGGGTCGGTGGCTCTCTCTACGACGCTTCAGCTCTCATGCGTTCGGATTGTCGCAGATCCCGCATTACATATGCTGCAAAGCTGTTGACCGCTTCCCATGTTTGTGGGCTGCCAACCATTGAATCCACGAGGTTGTTCACCGTTAATCCAGCCCCTGCAGTGAGTTCTAGGTGCCTTCTTTGGGTCTCATAGCGCCGACACCTGAAAAGAATATGTTGTGCGTCTTCTACGCTGTTATCGCTGCAGACTGTGCACATAGGCGATTCTTCGTGACCAAAGCGATGGAGATATTGCCTAAAGCATCCATGACCGCTTAGTATCTGGGTTAGGTAGAAATTTACTGACCCATGCTTTCTGCCTAACCACTTCTCTATATTTGGGATCAGCAGGTGGGTCCATCTGCCCTTCTGTGACGCATCCCATCTTCTCTGCCATGTTATTAGGCTTCTGCCTCTAGCCTGTGCGCGTGCCAGTTTCTTCGAGGGCTCATCACTAGGTGCTGCAGCTACGACTGTCTTCATCCGCCTGAATGTCAAGTGGCAGCATCCCAGCTAACACTAATACTGCGTCGTCAGATACCGTTCTAAACGCGCAGCAGACTCTGAGTGCACAAAGTCTGTGGGTTGACCGTATGCCCCTGCTGTAGCTTTCTACTAATAAAGCCGATTTCCAGATCCGAGCCGCATAAAGTACAATGGAGCTGTGAACTGTCGTCAACAGCTTTCTCGTCTCTTGTTTTGGGCCCCTCGTGTTTAAAAGGATCCTTGACAACGAACGCACGCATACAGATGCCTTCTCCTGAATGTTGGCTAGGTGTTCTCGAAAGGTTAGTCGAGTGTCTATCCACACGCCAAGATAGCGGATAGCTCTTTTGGACTGGACCGTAGTCCCCTCAACAATAATTTGTGCTGTCTCAACAAGTTTCCTGCTTGAAATTAGAACGGCCTCTGTTTTTTGCGCCGCTAATTTGAGTCCCACGGAGCCCAGCCATTCTACTATCTTTGCGATGGCCATGTTTGCTGCAGCCTCTGCTTGCTTAATCTCTTTTTTAACAACGACTAGTGCAACATCATCTGCATAGCCAATTAGTTGACAGCTATCACAGAGTGTCAACCTCAGGACGCCATCATACATTATGTTCCATAGCAAAGGGCCCAGAACGGATCCTTGGGGAACCCCGCCAGATATGGAATGCAGCACGCTTCCAGCATCGGATGTATACTCCAACTGCCTCCTTCCGAAGTAGCTCCAGGTGATGGCATGAATGTGGGCCGGGACTCCAAAGTTTTGCAGTGCGTCAAGAATAGATCCCCAATCGGCAGTGTTAAAAGCGTTCTTTATGTCGAGGGTGACCAGCAGGCAATATTTTTTTGCACCTCCTTTCCATCTCTCACCTTTAATAGCTTCTGAGGCAATATCGACCACTCTTGAAATGGCATCAGTTGTGGACTTACTTTTTCTAAAGCCATATTGATTGGGTGACAAACCGCCGCCTAGCCTGATGGCTGACTCTAACCCCGCACATAGCACTCGCATAATGTGTCGGTGTGTGTGTGTATCTGCAGTTTTGTATGCCAATCGCCATCAGTTGCACATGGATGGTTGGATGGATAGATGGCTCGTTGGATGGTTATATACAACTTCAGTCGGACACGCAGATACAGATACAGTGGAAAAGTATTTCATTGGCTTTAAATTGCCACACGTCTTTTGCGTCTGCTGCTGCTGCTGCTCTCGTCTCTGTAATTTACACATTAGACAATTGCCCCAAAAGAAGAAAGCGACAGATTTGCATGGCCACCAAACCAAACAGATGCAAAACACTCGAATCAACGACTTGTCGGAAAAAATAACTATGCAAATCACCTTCACGTGGCCTCAGATGGATGCGTGATGGGAATTTGTTTGTAGCATTCAACTCTGGTTAATTGTATTCTCACGAGAAATGGGCAAAGGGCATGTTTTTTTTTAATGAAAGTGAAATAAAAAGTAATTGTAAAAGACAAACGAAAAACTAACCATTGATTATGGTTTTTCTTATGCAATAGAAATTGCTTTGCTTAGCTCACATTATTTTGCAAATATCTTCCGTTTAGACATGTGCTTCAGTAATTTCTCTCCATATTATTACCTTCTATGCCCCTTGGCCCTGCCCGCGTGTGCGTAAAGTTGCTAATTGAGCAAAGCTTCAGTGCTGACCTGAATATTATTTGTGCGAAATATTTTTGGCAGTTGAGCAAAATGATTATTACTTAAAGCATCTCTCTTTTTCTCTCTCCCCCTCTCTGATTGGTCATCGTCCCAGCCCCATAATTTCGTCGCCTGGCTGCCCAACCCTTTTCCACAGTGGCATCTTACCAAAGTGACACCTTTTGAAAGTTTCACTTTCATTCCGCATGGCTGGCATTCGCCCCATCGACTCTGAATTCCGGCTAGCAGCTCTATCTCAGGTCCGTCATGTTAACAAGCCTCCCGTGATGTGCTTGAGTAATTTTCAATTAATGAAAGTGCTGCGTAAAGGTCTTACCAAGAGTAAGTTAGTTCCACTGATATTCCAGTGATGACATCAGTATTCGCAATTAAGTTGTCCCATCCCCAAAAAAAACAAACCAAAATGTGTAAAGGGCGCCTTCTATTAAATCGAATTGGGTGGGAATGTTAGTCAATATATGTATGTGGGTATTAAAAAGGTTCCCTTGACGATAAGTTCAATGTTCTATAATTGACGGGCAACTAATTAATATTTTGTACAGCGACTCAAAAGTGAAATTGTCGCATACCAAAGAAAGCAACAGCAACAGCAAAAATGCTCCAAGCAAGAGTAGTTCGGTTTATCTATGAATATTGCACTGGACTTTGTAAGATTCATACATATATGTGTTTATATATGTATGTATATTTGTTTAGTAGAAAGCGAAGCAGCTACAGCGTCAACTACCATTTTTAGCACGCACGTAAGCGTTTTTTGAAATTGTTATTGTTATCATAAATTCAATTGTCGTGTCTCTCTCTCTCTCTCTCTCTCTCTCTCTCTACCCCTGTATGGCTTTGGGTTTGTGCCAGGGGCATGATCAGTGTTATATGGTTGATGGGAAAAAATCTGGTCTGTAAAAGGATTACCCACAAGACGGTATTTGGTTCTTGCAAACCTCCAAACCTTTTTAGCTCTTACTATATTGAGACTATTTGTGATTTAAAGCAGAATTAACTATATTTAATTTAGCGCTTACTTAAACCTAACACACACATTTAGTTTGTTATTATGTTATAATTTATCGATTAGGCAAATTAATCTAGACATTCAAGTCAGACAGTTTATGCGGCAATCGGTTCTTTGGTTGGCTTCTTCTCTTTGTCGTCTCCAAATGCAAATGCAGGCTCGGCTGGAATCATCATTGGATCACTATGCAGGGTCAAGCGGAGGGGTTCGCGTGGTGGGTCTACAAGCTTTTGCCGCTGCCCGCCGAATCCTTTGCCGGCTTCCAGCCGCTGTAGGCCATATCAAAGTCCCGACCCCAGCACGAATGGCCGCCAGAGGAGACAACAACTTCATGAGAGGATTACTTGCCTCCGCCGCCGCCACTCAATAGTTTCTTGATGCCAATTATGGATGCCAATACCAGCGCCAATTTAGAGACAATTAAGGCTTTACCGGCCAGCATAGCCAAGGCTCCATAGGCAATTGGCACAAATGTGCGGCCAAGCAGCAAGGGAATCATTATATAAGCTCCACTGCCCTTTTTATTCTTCTTCTTACGTCCCTCTACATTGTTGCTATCCGTGTCGCGTAGATCAGGGAATTTAATCTGAAAATAAATGAGCAAATTTGAATATTTCTTTGCATATAGCTTGATCCGCCATACCTGTAGAGTGTGATCTTGCAGAAAGTTGCCAACACGCTTCATAATCATGCTATTCAGAACCTGCTCCTTGGCATCTACTCCACGCGGCAGTACAGCCTCAATATCCTGTTCACTGATCGATGGCAGCTTGGATCGCTGCTGATTGTCCGGACTGCTGCTCACAAACTGAACACCCTCGAAGAGAGTCAAGGATTTTGCCGAACGGAAAGCCTTTTCCAGGCCAGTTAGTAGTTTCACCTTTAGACAAACGGACATATTTTCACCAGTACATTGCTGATATATGCGATAAATCAGCGACATGTCCTTCCAAAAGCTAACCGGACTAGTGCCACTCGATGCCTGCTGTATCCGATTCTGTTGCTGTTGAGGCTTCTGATCCATGACCAGGCTATTCAATTGCTGCTGCTGATAACTGGCACTACGCGCACTTGACAGCCAACAGAAGACAATCATCAGAGCTGCCACATGCCACACGTATTTAATCATATCTGGGCTGGTGGGATTCGATCGAAGTGATTCCTACGGCTATCCTGAATGGCATGCAGCGGCCAAAATGTTGAATGAAACTACGGCTGGGGCGGGTACTGCACTGTGGCTGCACTTTTGATGATCGACTGAGTGCTGGCAGTTGCATCTTAGGCATTATATACCTCCTAGCCAAGTTTCTTGATGCTTAATTGCGCCTGGCATGGCTGCATGTCAAGCGCCTGCTGAAAAATTGAAAAACATCTCTTTGTTTTAGTCTAAATATCACGCCAATTAGTGAGACGGCTGGCCAGTAGAGCTGCGCTTTCGTGAAAGCAATGAAAGCAACCAATTGTACGTACATCCCAACACATATACATATATACAAATGTACATATTTTGAAGCAGCAGCCGCAGATTTAGCCATAGCCTCCACCTTGAAAGAGCTGCAATTTTATTTGTAAACTAGCAGCTCGTTCTAAGCTGTTGCATTTACTTGTTCAGCATCCACACAGACCTGCAACAAATGCAATAAGTGGCAAAGCAGAGCGAACGTGCGTGACCATTAAAGATGAATTTCCTATTCGACATAGCCTTTTTGTAAAAAAAAAAAAAAAATACTTATACTTTGTAAATTGCTATGTAGGCGAATTCTCTCTTGGCGCCGTTTATTAGACCGCAAAAAGATTTTCGGTTTTCCATGCTGCAGCAGATTCACTAAATTCGACCAATTTTCAGTAACTTTTCCTTTCTTAAACTCGTGCTGAGTTTGTCATTGTTTCGTTTGTATGTTCAAATGGTTTTGCTTAAGACGAAAGATACACATTTTTTTTTGCTTTGCTGTTAAGTTTATTGTTGCATACTTTTCGGCATTTGCATACAGTGCAACCAAGAAATAAAAGAGTTAAGACACGAACTTAAAGCCAACTTGACGAAAGTGTGTGAAAGCTTTTCACTTGCCTACTGTTTAGCTCGATCAGTTTCGAATTTATCTACGATAGAAATAGTTACAGAATTTTGAGATCTAAGAATGCCTGGGATTTGGCTAAAATTCGATATGGCCTGTGTGCACAGCATTTGAATCATTCGACGTCGTGTGCTCATAGTTCACAGTTCATACTAGAAACAATACTGTAACGTTCATAATAATAATGTTGATAATTATCATCAAACAAAAATCTAAGAAAGTAAGTAGTCGTAAGGATATAAATAAATGGTCTTATATAACCAAGTGTCCTTTTTCTGCCTAAGTAGGATGTGGAGTTCAGTGTTTCAATGTATGAAACCATTTTTACTTTGAAAAAAAAGATAGAGAAACGTTTAGGAATTTCTGCCGGACAATGTGACATTTCGTCAACAGACGGAAATATTGCAGACGCCGATCTTATATTGGAAATGTCAGGAGTTCAGGACGGTGCAAATAACGACAGTCGACCGGTTATATCAGTCTATAACGCTAGTAATTTGTGGGTCGGCTTGTGGTGATCGAAAAGGGCAAAGAAACTGTGTCGCCGGTAAGCAGCATGTTAGCGCTGGAAGAAAGTTCAGATTCCAGCAGTGAATCTATCGAAAAATGTATAAAACCACAGGCTCAGAAACGAAAAATGAATCATGATTTACCTGCGGAGAATAAGAGGTAAGTGTAAGAAATGGGAAAACTCAATATGGTTGAATACGGCATGTTTTTGAATATTAGATATAAGGTGGACCCTACCGTGAGCGAGGAAAGCTCGGAAAACACATCATCAGGGTCCTTGTTCGATGCATGCGGAATGGTCCCATGCGATATTAAATCTCGTGCTTCTAGTTCAGATGAGGAAGATGATCAGCCAATGAACAAAGAAGCAAGCAATGATGCACCATACGTTGATATTCTCCCGCAAAACAGGCCATTTGTTGTTGTCATCACGGCGACCGCCTGCAACAACACAGACTTCTGCAAACTATTGAATGAATTTTTTAAAAGCTTTGCTGGATACAGAAACGTAAGATGCCTAAAGTTCAATAAAGAAACACCGGTTCAAGAATATAGTGGAAGGCTATACGTTGCGACAGCAGACGAGAGTACGATGGATTGGGTGCTGGGTGTCATCTGCAAAAAAGATAACTACGAAGCTGTTCCCCTTACGGAATTTTTACATCTCTTACCAGCTCTAGTCATAGTGCCCAAAGTAGAAAAATGTTTAAGTAAAATCTTTGATATGCTCGAACGACAAAATAATGGTATACAAACATATAAATGGTCTGTTATCGATAGAAACGATTTGATCCATGCTCCAACGATAATATTACGAAAGTATGCGTTAATGAAGCGATCGATCTATACATGCTTTGCGAGTAATTGTCAAATTAACATATATTTTATTATATTTCATTATATTTCAAAATGATCATTAAAAAAATGGCTGTGCAAAATGCCTATGAAGCCTAGTAATATCTAGTTTTTTTTTCTAAGGCCTAAGATTCTCGACAACATGTCAAAATTTTATCTGAATATCTGCCTTTGCTATTCCGCTGGACAATAGGTGAAATAACAATGACAAAAAGCAAAAAACGAGTGCCCATTTTTCGAATGCATTCGAGTCCCACTTAAAATTTTAGTATGTAGTAATAATAATAAAAAATAAATACAATATATTTTAGAGTTCGTCTAGTAGTCAGTGACATTTTATTTTGCAACTGATATTGAGAATACGGAAAGGAAGTCCCATTGGGGATACAGTAGATTAGCAAGCAATATATTTTTGCATATTGGAATTTAATTTCATAGTCTAATTAATGTTTTCTAGACTTGTGGCAATTAATTAATCAATTAACTCTTTTTGGTTAGGGCTTGTACATCTATCCCTTCACACCCACTTCGAAATTACGCATTCAATTTTTGGTGTATTGAATATTACATTCTGAATTTCTAGTTTTACTTCACCATTACTTTTATTTATTATTATTTGCTTGATTGTTCTTAAATGTCTCAAACTGAGACAATTTGAATTTTCGCCATTGCCCCAATAGTTTAGTATTTAGCACTTTGATATTTGCATTCAATTTGCCTTCGGTGGTTAATTCAATGATTTACCTTATATAATTGCTAAATGGGATAATATATATATGAGATATTTCCATTGACGTAACATGGCTGGATAGAAACAGTTTTTAACCACAGAGGTTTTTTACATTTTGTCTACTTTTTTACTTTTAACTATAAGGAACGTGAAACCGAAAGATAAATCGAATGGACTTCTTTTTATGCTTTTTTTTAAATTAAAACTATGTATATTAGAAGAACTTTGAGCTTCCGGAGAGAACTAATTCAATTCAATATGCTAAAATATGCCAGGCCAACTAGGATTTTTTAGATAGTACAAATTCACTTTCACTTGCCTACTGTTTGAGTCGTTCAATTTCGTATTTCTATCTACGACAGATACAATTCCAGAATTTTGAGATCCAAGAATGCCTGGGATTTGGCTGAAATTCGACATGCCTTGTTTGCACAGCATTTGAATCATTCGACATCGTGTGCTCGTAGTTCACAGTTCATACTAGAAACAATACAGTCAAGTTTATAATAAAAATGTTGATAATTATCATTAAACAAAAATCTAAGAGAGTAAGTAGTCGTAAGGATATAAATAAATGGTCTTATATAACCAAGTGTCCGTTTTCTGCCTAAGTAGGATGTGCAATTTAGCATTTCCAATTATGAAACCATTTTTAGTTTGAAAAAAAAGATTGAAAAACGTATGGGGATTCCTGCCGGACAATGTGACATTTGGTCAACAGACGGAAATACCGCAGACGCCGATCTTATATTGGAAATGTCAGGAGTTCAGGACGGTGCAAATAACGACAGTCGACCGGTTATATCAGTCTATAACGGTATTAATTTTGTGGGTCGGCTTGTGGTGATCGAAAAGGGCAAAGAGACTGTGTCGCCGGTAAGCAGCAGCTTGTCAGTGCTGGAACAAAGTTCAGATTCCAGCAGTGAATCTATCAAAAAATGTATACAACCACAGGCTCAGAAACGAAAAATAAATCATGATTTACCTGCGGAGAATGAGAGTCCATGCGATATTAAATCTCGTGCTTCTAGTTCAGATGAGGAAGATGATCAGCAAATGGACAAAGAAGCAAGCAATGATGCACCATTCGTTGATATTCTCCCGGAAAAGAGGTCATTTGTTGTTGTCATCTCGGCGTCCGCCTGCAACAACAGAGACTTCTGCAAACTATTGAATGAATTTTTTAAAAGCTTTGCTGGATACAGAAACGTCGGATGTCTAAAGTTCAATAAAGCAACACCGGTTCAAGAATATAGTGGAAGGCTTACGTTGCGGCAGCAAACGAGAGTACGATGGATTGGGTGCTGGGTGTCATCTGCAAAAAAGATAATTACGAAGCTGTTCCCCTTACGGAATTTTTACATCTCTTACCAGCTCGAGTCATAGTGCCCAAAGTAGAAAAATGCTTAAGTAAAATCTTTGAAATGCTCGAACGACAAAATAATGATATACAAACATACAAATGGTCTGTTATCGATAAAAACAATTTGGATCCATGCTCCAACGATAATATTACGAAAGTATGCGTTAATGAAGCGATCGATCTATACATGGACGCTGACAGTATTGAGACTATTAAAAACAGATGCTATCAGTTGAAATATATCTTCTGGATTGTCAAATTCATGTTTTGCGAGTAATTGTCAAATTTACATTTATTTTATTATATTTCATTATATTTCCAAATTGTAGGCATCACCTAGTCATACTAACATACATAAGTCCCACAGTGGATCCTCACACTACCAAGTTATCTCAGTTATCTACATTTATAAGATCCACATACACATACATGTAACCATCTAGAATAAGCTAGCAATAAGATAACTCAATAAATCAGTTCTTGTGCGACAATTGAAAAGTAAAGACGTGCCACAAAATGATCATTAAAAAAATGGCTGTGCAAAATGCCTATGAAGCCTAGTAATATCTAGTTTTTTTTCTAAGGCCTAAGATTCTCGACAACATGTCAAAATTTTATCCGAATATCTGCCTTTAACAATGACAATTAACCTAATTCGAGTCCCAATTAAAATTGTAGTATGTAGTAATAATTAATATTGTATTTTAGTGACATTTTATTTTGCAACTGATATTGACAATACTGAAAGGAAGTCCCATTGGGATACAGTAGATTAGCAAGCAATATATTTTTGCATATTGGAATTTAATTTCATAGTCTAATTAATGTTTTCTAGACTTTGATTAATTAATTAATTAATCACCTCTTTTTGGTTAGGGTTTGTACCTCTATCCCTTTACACCCGCTTCGAAATTACGCATTCAATTTTTGGTGTATTGAATATTACATTCTGAACAGCCTCTAATTTCTAGTTTTACTTGGCCATTAATTTGATTTATTATTTATTTGCTTGGCTGTTTTAAATGTCTCAAATAAAGTGAAACAATTTGAAATATTTGAATAGATTCGAGTAGCCTAGTACGTTTCAAAGCTTTGGCATTCAATTCATTGGCTCTCATTTAAAGTAAGTTAGGTATTTTATGAGAACTGACAAGTACTTACATTTACACTACATTGCATTATATAGTTTTCACTCATTTATTTAAGTTCAATTTTAATGGACTTCTGTCATTTATTAGACATAGCAAATACTACTTATTTCTTTGAAAAGAAGTTGTTTTAATTACAAATTCATTAATTGGTCATCAAATCATTCATAATATATATATGAGATATTTCCATTGACGTAACATGGCTGGATAGAAACAGTTTTTAACCACAGAGGTTTTTTAAATTTTGTCTACTTTTTTACTTTTAACTATAAGGAACGTGAAACCGAAAGTTAAATCGAATGGACTTCTTTTTATGCTTTTTTTTAAATTAAAACTATGTATATTACAAGAACTTTGAGCTTTCGGAGAGAACTAATTCAATTCAATATGCTAAAATATGCCAGGCCAACTAGGATTTTTTAGATAGTACAAATTCACTTTCACTTGCCTACTGTTTGAGTCGTTCAATTTCGTATTTCTATCTACGACAGATACAATTCCAGAATTTTGAGATCCAAGAATGCCTGGGATTTGGCTGAAATTCGACATGCCTTGTTTGCACAGCATTTGAATCATTCGACATCGTGTGCTCGTAGTTCACAGTTCATACTAGAAACAATACAGTCAAGTTTATAATAAAAATGTTGATAATTATCATTAAACAAAAATCTAAGAGAGTAAGTAGTCGTAAGGATATACATAAATGGTCTTATATAACCAAGTGTCCGTTTTCTGCCTAAGTAGGATGTGCAATTTAGCATTTCCAATTATGAAACCATTTTTAGTTTGAAAAAAAAGATTGAAAAACGTATGGGGATTCCTGCCGGACAATGTGACATTTGGTCAACAGACGGAAATACCGCAGACGCCGATCTTATATTGGAAATGTCAGGAGTTCAGGACGGTGCAAATAACGACAGTCGACAGGTTATATCAGTCTATAACGGTATTAATTTTGTGGGTCGGCTTGTGGTGATCGAAAAGGGCAAAGAGACTGTGTCGCCGGTAAGCAGCAGCTTGTCAGTGCTGGAACAAAGTTCAGATTCCAGCAGTGAATCTATCAAAAAATGTATACAACCACAGGCTCAGAAACGAAAAATAAATCATGATTTACCTGCGGAGAATGAGAGTCCATGCGATATTAAATCTCGTGCTTCTAGTTCAGATGAGGAAGATGATCAGCCAACGGACAAAGAAGCAAGCAATGATGCACCATTCGTTGATATTCTCCCGGAAAAGAGGTCATTTGTTGTTGTCATCTCGGCGTCCGCCTGCAACAACAGAGACTTCTGCAAACTATTGAATGAATTTTTTAAAAGCTTTGCTGGATACAGAAACGTCGGATGTCTAAAGTTCAATAAAGAAACACCGGTTCAAGAATATAGTGGAAGGCTTACGTTGCGGCAGCAAACGAGAGTACGATGGATTGGGTGCTGGGTGTCATCTGCAAAAAAGATAATTACGAAGCTGTTCCCCTTACGGAATTTTTACATCTCTTACCAGCTCGAGTCATAGTGCCCAAAGTAGAAAAATGCTTAAGTAAAATCTTTGAAATGCTCGAACGACAAAATAATGATATACAAACATACAAATGGTCTGTTATCGATAAAAACGATTTGGATCCATGCTCCAACGATAATATTACGAAAGTATGCGTTAATGAAGCGATCGATCTATACATGGACGCTGACAGTATTGAGACTATTAAAAACAGATGCTATCAGTTGAAATATATCTTCTGGATTGTCAAATTCATGTTTTGCGAGTAATTGTCAAATTTACATTTATTTTATTATATTTCATTATATTTCCAAATGTAGGCATCACCTAGTCATACTAACATACATAAGTCCCACAGTGGATCCTCACACTACCAAGTTATCTCAGTTATCTACATTTATAAGATACACATACACATACATGTAACCATCTAGAATAAGCTAGCAATAAGATAACTCAATAAATCAGTTCTTGTGCGACAATTGAAAAGTAAGACGTGCCACAATTTCAGAAGTGGGATAACAGTGAGAAAAAATAATTATTTGAGTTCGGTGGTAAGGAGTTAGAATGTTTTGAAAAATTAAAAAGAAATTTGCTAGAAGCCCCTATACTTGCCTTGTACAACCCGACTGACCCAACAGAGTTACACTGCGACGCCAGCGCCCTTGGTTTTCGTTCAATGCTTTTGCAGAGGAAGAAAGATAATAAGATGCATCCAGTGTTCTATTTTTCTAGGCGTACAACGGATGTAGAAGCAAAGTACCATAGTTTCGAACTCGAGACACTAGCCGTAGTGTATTCATTGAAACGTTTTAGAATATATCTTCAAGGATTAGAGTTCAAGATAGTCACGGACTGTAGTGCACTTACGTTAGCATTTAATAAGAAAGAACTTTCTCCCAGAATAGCTCGGTGGGCTCTTCTTCAAGACTATGACTATACCTTAGAGCACCGAGCCGGAAAGCGCATGCAGCACGTTGATGCGCTTAGCAGAAACACACATATACTCACCATTGATTCCAATTCATTCGAAGAGAACCTAATTATTTGTCAAAGTAGAGATGAGAAAATTAAAGAAATTCTAACGAAACTACAGAATACAGAAGACAAAGATTATGAAATGCGAAATGGCATAGTGTACAGAAAAAAGATAAGGAATCTCTTTTATTTTATGTCCCGAAAGAAATGGAAAGTCATGTCATGTATAGCTATCACGATCAGTTAGCCCATATTGGAGTAGACAAAATGGTAGATATTATTTCGAAAAGTTATTGGTTCCCTAGCGTTAAAGAAAAATGCAAACAGCACGTACAAAATTGTTTAAAATGTATATCTTATTCAGATAAAAATGGAAAAGAGGAAGGCTTTCTTCATAACATTCCTAAGCAAACAGTCCCTTTTGATGTCATACACATAGATCACTATGGTCCAATAGATAAGAGCAGATCTAACAAGCACATATTAGTAGTAATCGATGCCTTCACAAAGTTCGTTCATCTGTACCCAGCGAAAACTACAAAGTCAAAGGAGGCAGTATTAGCATTGAAAGACTATTTTAGAGCGTATAGTAGACCCAAATGCGTTATTTCTGATCGAGGAACTTGCTTCACATCAAAAGAATTTGAAGATTTTTTAGTCGAAAATGAAGTCAAACACATAAAAATCGCTACAGGATCTCCGCAAGCCAACGGACAAGTAGAAAGGGTAAATAGAAGTTTGGGTCCAATGATCGCTAAACTGACTGAGCCGGACAAAGGACTGTATTGGGACACAATATTAGAAACAGTTGAATATGCACTTAACAACACGTTACAAAGGTCAATTAGTCAGCATCCAAGTAAAGTTTTGTTCGGAGTTGCACAAAGAGGAAAGGTTATAGACGCATTGAAAATTAGTTTAGATGAATTAAATAGAATGACTATAGATAGAAACTTGGATAAAACAAGGCAGGAGGTGGGTAGGAGTATAGAAAAAGTACAAACGTATAACAAGTTAAGAGTAGACTCTAAAAGAAAAGATCCAGTTAAGTATAAGGCAGACGATTTGGTGATGGTTAGGAATTTTGACTCACATATAGGAGTGTCTAAAAAACTTATTCCCAAATTCAAAGGTCCGTATAGAGTGACAAAAGTGCTGCGCAATGACAGATATGTTTTGGAGGATGTTGAGGGTTTTCAGCAAACCAGACTTCCTTATAAAGGAGTATGGGCCATAGGAAACATACGGCCATGGCTAAGTAATTTAAATAGCTAAGAGATCGGGAGCTCTCTGGTCAGGATAGCCGAGTTGTAGGCATCACCTAGTCATACTAACATACATAAGTCCCACAGTGGATCCTCACACTACCAAGTTATCTCAGTTATCTACATTTATAAGATCCACATACACATACATGTAACCATCTAGAATAAGCTAGCAATAAGATAACTCAATAAATCAGTTCTTGTGCGACAATTGAAAAGTAAAGACGTGCCACAAAATGATCATTAAAAAAATGGCTGTGCAAAATGCCTATGAAGCCTAGTAATATCTAGTTTTTTTTCTAAGGCCTAAGATTCTCGACAACATGTCAAAATTTTATCCGAATATCTGCCTTTAACAATGACAATTAACCTAATTCGAGTCCCAATTAAAATTGTAGTATGTAGTAATAATTAATATTGTATTTTAGTGACATTTTATTTTGCAACTGATATTGACAATACTGAAAGGAAGTCCCATTGGGGATACAGTAGATTAGCAAGCAATATATTTTTGCATATTGGAATTTAATTTCATAGTCTAATTAATGTTTTCTAGACTTTGATTAATTAATTAATTAATCACCTCTTTTTGGTTAGGGTTTGTACCTCTATCCCTTTACACCCGCTTCGAAATTACGCATTCAATTTTTGGTGTATTGAATATTACATTCTGAACAGCCTCTAATTTCTAGTTTTACTTGGCCATTAATTTGATTTATTATTTATTTGCTTGGCTGTTTTTAAATGTCTCAAATAAAGTGAAACAATTTGAAATATTTGAATAGATTCGAGTAGCCTAGTACGTTTCAAAGCTTTGGCATTCAATTCATTGGCTCTCATTTAAAGTAAGTTAGGTATTTTATGAGAACTGACAAGTACTTACATTTACACTACATTGCATTATATAGTTATCACTCATTTATTTAAGTTCAATTTTAATGGACTTCTGTCATTTATTAGACATAGCAAATACTACTTATTTCTTTGAAAAGAAGTTGTTTTAATTACAAATTCATTAATTGGTCATCAAATCATTCATAATATATATATGAGATATTTCCATTGACGTAACATGGCTGGATAGAAACAGTTTTTAACCACAGAGGTTTTTTAAATTTTGTCTACTTTTTTACTTTTAACTATAAGGAACGTGAAACCGAAAGTTAAATCGAATGGACTTCTTTTTATGCTTTTTTTTAAATTAAAACTATGTATATTACAAGAACTTTGAGCTTTCGGAGAGAACTAATTCAATTCAATATGCTAAAATATGCCAGGCCAACTAGGATTTTTTAGATAGTACAAATTCACTTTCACTTGCCTACTGTTTGAGTCGTTCAATTTCGTATTTCTATCTACGACAGATACAATTCCAGAATTTTGAGATCCAAGAATGCCTGGGATTTGGCTGAAATTCGACATGCCTTGTTTGCACAGCATTTGAATCATTCGACATCGTGTGCTCGTAGTTCACAGTTCATACTAGAAACAATACAGTCAAGTTTATAATAAAAATGTTGATAATTATCATTAAACAAAAATCTAAGAGAGTAAGTAGTCGTAAGGATATACATAAATGGTCTTATATAACCAAGTGTCCGTTTTCTGCCTAAGTAGGATGTGCAATTTAGCATTTCCAATTATGAAACCATTTTTAGTTTGAAAAAAAAGATTGAAAAACGTATGGGGATTCCTGCCGGACAATGTGACATTTGGTCAACAGACGGAAATACCGCAGACGCCGATCTTATATTGGAAATGTCAGGAGTTCAGGACGGTGCAAATAACGACAGTCGACAGGTTATATCAGTCTATAACGGTATTAATTTTGTGGGTCGGCTTGTGGTGATCGAAAAGGGCAAAGAGACTGTGTCGCCGGTAAGCAGCAGCTTGTCAGTGCTGGAACAAAGTTCAGATTCCAGCAGTGAATCTATCAAAAAATGTATACAACCACAGGCTCAGAAACGAAAAATAAATCATGATTTACCTGCGGAGAATGAGAGTCCATGCGATATTAAATCTCGTGCTTCTAGTTCAGATGAGGAAGATGATCAGCCAACGGACAAAGAAGCAAGCAATGATGCACCATTCGTTGATATTCTCCCGGAAAAGAGGTCATTTGTTGTTGTCATCTCGGCGTCCGCCTGCAACAACAGAGACTTCTGCAAACTATTGAATGAATTTTTTAAAAGCTTTGCTGGATACAGAAACGTCGGATGTCTAAAGTTCAATAAAGAAACACCGGTTCAAGAATATAGTGGAAGGCTTACGTTGCGGCAGCAAACGAGAGTACGATGGATTGGGTGCTGGGTGTCATCTGCAAAAAAGATAATTACGAAGCTGTTCCCCTTACGGAATTTTTACATCTCTTACCAGCTCGAGTCATAGTGCCCAAAGTAGAAAAATGCTTAAGTAAAATCTTTGAAATGCTCGAACGACAAAATAATGATATACAAACATACAAATGGTCTGTTATCGATAAAAACGATTTGGATCCATGCTCCAACGATAATATTACGAAAGTATGCGTTAATGAAGCGATCGATCTATACATGGACGCTGACAGTATTGAGACTATTAAAAACAGATGCTATCAGTTGAAATATATCTTCTGGATTGTCAAATTCATGTTTTGCGAGTAATTGTCAAATTTACATTTATTTTATTATATTTCATTATATTTCCAAATGTAGGCATCACCTAGTCATACTAACATACATAAGTCCCACAGTGGATCCTCACACTACCAAGTTATCTCAGTTATCTACATTTATAAGATACACATACACATACATGTAACCATCTAGAATAAGCTAGCAATAAGATAACTCAATAAATCAGTTCTTGTGCGACAATTGAAAAGTAAAGACGTGCCACAATTTCAGAAGTGGGATAACAGTGAGAAAAAATAATTATTTGAGTTCGGTGGTAAGGAGTTAGAATGTTTTGAAAAATTAAAAAGAAATTTGCTAGAAGCCCCTATACTTGCCTTGTACAACCCGACTGACCCAACAGAGTTACACTGCGACGCCAGCGCCCTTGGTTTTCGTTCAATGCTTTTGCAGAGGAAGAAAGATAATAAGATGCATCCAGTGTTCTATTTTTCTAGGCGTACAACGGATGTAGAAGCAAAGTACCATAGTTTCGAACTCGAGACACTAGCCGTAGTGTATTCATTGAAACGTTTTAGAATATATCTTCAAGGATTAGAGTTCAAGATAGTCACGGACTGTAGTGCACTTACGTTAGCATTTAATAAGAAAGAACTTTCTCCCAGAATAGCTCGGTGGGCTCTTCTTCAAGACTATGACTATACCTTAGAGCACCGAGCCGGAAAGCGCATGCAGCACGTTGATGCGCTTAGCAGAAACACACATATACTCACCATTGATTCCAATTCATTCGAAGAGAACCTAATTATTTGTCAAAGTAGAGATGAGAAAATTAAAGAAATTCTAACGAAACTACAGAATACAGAAGACAAAGATTATGAAATGCGAAATGGCATAGTGTACAGAAAAAAAGATAAGGAATCTCTTTTATTTTATGTCCCGAAAGAAATGGAAAGTCATGTCATGTATAGCTATCACGATCAGTTAGCCCATATTGGAGTAGACAAAATGGTAGATATTATTTCGAAAAGTTATTGGTTCCCTAGCGTTAAAGAAAAATGCAAACAGCACGTACAAAATTGTTTAAAATGTATATCTTATTCAGATAAAAATGGAAAAGAGGAAGGCTTTCTTCATAACATTCCTAAGCAAACAGTCCCTTTTGATGTCATACACATAGATCACTATGGTCCAATAGATAAGAGCAGATCTAACAAGCACATATTAGTAGTAATCGATGCCTTCACAAAGTTCGTTCATCTGTACCCAGCGAAAACTACAAAGTCAAAGGAGGCAGTATTAGCATTGAAAGACTATTTTAGAGCGTATAGTAGACCTAAATGCGTTATTTCTGATCGAGGAACTTGCTTCACATCAAAAGAATTTGAAGATTTTTTAGTCGAAAATGAAGTCAAACACATAAAAATCGCTACAGGATCTCCGCAAGCCAACGGACAAGTAGAAAGGGTAAATAGAAGTTTGGGTCCAATGATCGCTAAACTGACTGAGCCGGACAAAGGACTGTATTGGGACACAATATTAGAAACAGTTGAATATGCACTTAACAACACGTTACAAAGGTCAATTAGTCAGCATCCAAGTAAAGTTTTGTTCGGAGTTGCACAAAGAGGAAAGGTTATAGACGCATTGAAAATTAGTTTAGATGAATTAAATAGAATGACTATAGATAGAAACTTGGATAAAACAAGGCAGGAGGTGGGTAGGAGTATAGAAAAAGTACAAACGTATAACAAGTTAAGAGTAGACTCTAAAAGAAAAGATCCAGTTAAGTATAAGGCAGACGATTTGGTGATGGTTAGGAATTTTGACTCACATATAGGAGTGTCTAAAAAACTTATTCCCAAATTCAAAGGTCCGTATAGAGTGACAAAAGTGCTGCGCAATGACAGATATGTTTTGGAGGATGTTGAGGGTTTTCAGCAAACCAGACTTCCTTATAAAGGAGTATGGGCCATAGGAAACATACGGCCAGGGCTAAGTAATTTAAATAGCTAAGAGATCGGGAGCTCTCTGGTCAGGATAGCCGAGTTGTAGGCATCACCTAGTCATACTAACATACATAAGTCCCACAGTGGATCCTCACACTACCAAGTTATCTCAGTTATCTACATTTATAAGATCCACATACACATACATGTAACCATCTAGAATAAGCTAGCAATAAGATAACTCAATAAATCAGTTCTTGTGCGACAATTGAAAAGTAAAGACGTGCCACAAAATGATCATTAAAAAAATGGCTGTGCAAAATGCCTATGAAGCCTAGTAATATCTAGTTTTTTTTCTAAGGCCTAAGATTCTCGACAACATGTCAAAATTTTATCCGAATATCTGCCTTTAACAATGACAATTAACCTAATTCGAGTCCCAATTAAAATTGTAGTATGTAGTAATAATTAATATTGTATTTTAGTGACATTTTATTTTGCAACTGATATTGACAATACTGAAAGGAAGTCCCATTGGGGATACAGTAGATTAGCAAGCAATATATTTTTGCATATTGGAATTTAATTTCATAGTCTAATTAATGTTTTCTAGACTTTGATTAATTAATTAATTAATCACCTCTTTTTGGTTAGGGTTTGTACCTCTATCCCTTTACACCCGCTTCGAAATTACGCATTCAATTTTTGGTGTATTGAATATTACATTCTGAACAGCCTCTAATTTCTAGTTTTACTTGGCCATTAATTTGATTTATTATTTATTTGCTTGGCTGTTTTTAAATGTCTCAAATAAAGTGAAACAATTTGAAATATTTGAATAGATTCGAGTAGCCTAGTACGTTTCAAAGCTTTGGCATTCAATTCATTGGCTCTCATTTAAAGTAAGTTAGGTATTTTATGAGAACTGACAAGTACTTACATTTACACTACATTGCATTATATAGTTATCACTCATTTATTTAAGTTCAATTTTAATGGACTTCTGTCATTTATTAGACATAGCAAATACTACTTATTTCTTTGAAAAGAAGTTGTTTTAATTACAAATTCATTAATTGGTCATCAAATCATTCATAATATATATATGAGATATTTCCATTGACGTAACATGGCTGGATAGAAACAGTTTTTAACCACAGAGGTTTTTTAAATTTTGTCTACTTTTTTACTTTTAACTATAAGGAACGTGAAACCGAAAGTTAAATCGAATGGACTTCTTTTTATGCTTTTTTTTAAATTAAAACTATGTATATTACAAGAACTTTGAGCTTTCGGAGAGAACTAATTCAATTCAATATGCTAAAATATGCCAGGCCAACTAGGATTTTTTAGATAGTACAAATTCACTTTCACTTGCCTACTGTTTGAGTCGTTCAATTTCGTATTTCTATCTACGACAGATACAATTCCAGAATTTTGAGATCCAAGAATGCCTGGGATTTGGCTGAAATTCGACATGCCTTGTTTGCACAGCATTTGAATCATTCGACATCGTGTGCTCGTAGTTCACAGTTCATACTAGAAACAATACAGTCAAGTTTATAATAAAAATGTTGATAATTATCATTAAACAAAAATCTAAGAGAGTAAGTAGTCGTAAGGATATACATAAATGGTCTTATATAACCAAGTGTCCGTTTTCTGCCTAAGTAGGATGTGCAATTTAGCATTTCCAATTATGAAACCATTTTTAGTTTGAAAAAAAAGATTGAAAAACGTATGGGGATTCCTGCCGGACAATGTGACATTTGGTCAACAGACGGAAATACCGCAGACGCCGATCTTATATTGGAAATGTCAGGAGTTCAGGACGGTGCAAATAACGACAGTCGACAGGTTATATCAGTCTATAACGGTATTAATTTTGTGGGTCGGCTTGTGGTGATCGAAAAGGGCAAAGAGACTGTGTCGCCGGTAAGCAGCAGCTTGTCAGTGCTGGAACAAAGTTCAGATTCCAGCAGTGAATCTATCAAAAAATGTATACAACCACAGGCTCAGAAACGAAAAATAAATCATGATTTACCTGCGGAGAATGAGAGTCCATGCGATATTAAATCTCGTGCTTCTAGTTCAGATGAGGAAGATGATCAGCCAACGGACAAAGAAGCAAGCAATGATGCACCATTCGTTGATATTCTCCCGGAAAAGAGGTCATTTGTTGTTGTCATCTCGGCGTCCGCCTGCAACAACAGAGACTTCTGCAAACTATTGAATGAATTTTTTAAAAGCTTTGCTGGATACAGAAACGTCGGATGTCTAAAGTTCAATAAAGAAACACCGGTTCAAGAATATAGTGGAAGGCTTACGTTGCGGCAGCAAACGAGAGTACGATGGATTGGGTGCTGGGTGTCATCTGCAAAAAAGATAATTACGAAGCTGTTCCCCTTACGGAATTTTTACATCTCTTACCAGCTCGAGTCATAGTGCCCAAAGTAGAAAAATGCTTAAGTAAAATCTTTGAAATGCTCGAACGACAAAATAATGATATACAAACATACAAATGGTCTGTTATCGATAAAAACGATTTGGATCCATGCTCCAACGATAATATTACGAAAGTATGCGTTAATGAAGCGATCGATCTATACATGGACGCTGACAGTATTGAGACTATTAAAAACAGATGCTATCAGTTGAAATATATCTTCTGGATTGTCAAATTCATGTTTTGCGAGTAATTGTCAAATTTACATTTATTTTATTATATTTCATTATATTTCCAAATGTAGGCATCACCTAGTCATACTAACATACATAAGTCCCACAGTGGATCCTCACACTACCAAGTTATCTCAGTTATCTACATTTATAAGATCCACATACACATACATGTAACCATCTAGAATAAGCTAGCAATAAGATAACTCAATAAATCAGTTCTTGTGCGACAATTGAAAAGTAAAGACGTGCCACAATTTCAGAAGTGGGATAACAGTGAGAAAAAATAATTATTTGAGTTCGGTGGTAAGGAGTTAGAATGCTAGAAGCCCCTATACTTGCCTTGTACAACCCGACTGACCCAACAGAGTTACACTGCGACGCCAGCGCCCTTGGTTTTCGTTCAATGCTTTTGCAGAGGAAGAAAGATAATAAGATGCATCCAGTGTTCTATTTTTCTAGGCGTACAACGGATGTAGAAGCAAAGTACCATAGTTTCGAACTCGAGACACTAGCCGTAGTGTATTCATTGAAACGTTTTAGAATATATCTTCAAGGATTAGAGTTCAAGATAGTCACGGACTGTAGTGCACTTACGTTAGCATTTAATAAGAAAGAACTTTCTCCCAGAATAGCTCGGTGGGCTCTTCTTCAAGACTATGACTATACCTTAGAGCACCGAGCCGGAAAGCGCATGCAGCACGTTGATGCGCTTAGCAGAAACACACATATACTCACCATTGATTCCAATTCATTCGAAGAGAACCTAATTATTTGTCAAAGTAGAGATGAGAAAATTAAAGAAATTCTAACGAAACTACAGAATACAGAAGACAAAGATTATGAAATGCGAAATGGCATAGTGTACAGAAAAAAAGATAAGGAATCTCTTTTATTTTATGTCCCGAAAGAAATGGAAAGTCATGTCATGTATAGCTATCACGATCAGTTAGCCCATATTGGAGTAGACAAAATGGTAGATATTATTTCGAAAAGTTATTGGTTCCCTAGCGTTAAAGAAAAATGCAAACAGCACGTACAAAATTGTTTAAAATGTATATCTTATTCAGATAAAAATGGAAAAGAGGAAGGCTTTCTTCATAACATTCCTAAGCAAACAGTCCCTTTTGATGTCATACACATAGATCACTATGGTCCAATAGATAAGAGCAGATCTAACAAGCACATATTAGTAGTAATCGATGCCTTCACAAAGTTCGTTCATCTGTACCCAGCGAAAACTACAAAGTCAAAGGAGGCAGTATTAGCATTGAAAGACTATTTTAGAGCGTATAGTAGACCCAAATGCGTTATTTCTGATCGAGGAACTTGCTTCACATCAAAAGAATTTGAAGATTTTTTAGTCGAAAATGAAGTCAAACACATAAAAATCGCTACAGGATCTCCGCAAGCCAACGGACAAGTAGAAAGGGTAAATAGAAGTTTGGGTCCAATGATCGCTAAACTGACTGAGCCGGACAAAGGACTGTATTGGGACACAATATTAGAAACAGTTGAATATGCACTTAACAACACGTTACAAAGGTCAATTAGTCAGCATCCAAGTAAAGTTTTGTTCGGAGTTGCACAAAGAGGAAAGGTTATAGACGCATTGAAAATTAGTTTAGATGAATTAAATAGAATGACTATAGATAGAAACTTGGATAAAACAAGGCAGGAGGTGGGTAGGAGTATAGAAAAAGTACAAACGTATAACAAGTTAAGAGTAGACTCTAAAAGAAAAGATCCAGTTAAGTATAAGGCAGACGATTTGGTGATGGTTAGGAATTTTGACTCACATATAGGAGTGTCTAAAAAACTTATTCCCAAATTCAAAGGTCCGTATAGAGTGACAAAAGTGCTGCGCAATGACAGATATGTTTTGGAGGATGTTGAGGGTTTTCAGCAAACCAGACTTCCTTATAAAGGAGTATGGGCCATAGGAAACATACGGCCATGGCTAAGTAATTTAAATAGCTAAGAGATCGGGAGCTCTCTGGTCAGGATAGCCGAGTTGTAGGCATCACCTAGTCATACTAACATACATAAGTCCCACAGTGGATCCTCACACTACCAAGTTATCTCAGTTATCTACATTTATAAGATCCACATACACATACATGTAACCATCTAGAATAAGCTAGCAATAAGATAACTCAATAAATCAGTTCTTGTGCGACAATTGAAAAGTAAAGACGTGCCACAAAATGATCATTAAAAAAATGGCTGTGCAAAATGCCTATGAAGCCTAGTAATATCTAGTTTTTTTTCTAAGGCCTAAGATTCTCGACAACATGTCAAAATTTTATCCGAATATCTGCCTTTAACAATGACAATTAACCTAATTCGAGTCCCAATTAAAATTGTAGTATGTAGTAATAATTAATATTGTATTTTAGTGACATTTTATTTTGCAACTGATATTGACAATACTGAAAGGAAGTCCCATTGGGGATACAGTAGATTAGCAAGCAATAAATTTTTGCATATTGGAATTTATTTTCATAGTCTAATTAATGTTTTCTAGACTTTGATTAATTAATTAATTAATCACCTCTTTTTGGTTAGGGTTTGTACCTCTATCCCTTTACACCCGCTTCGAAATTACGCATTCAATTTTTGGTGTATTGAATATTACATTCTGAACAGCCTCTAATTTCTAGTTTTACTTGGCCATTAATTTGATTTATTATTTATTTGCTTGGCTGTTTTTAAATGTCTCAAATAAAGTGAAACAATTTGAAATATTTGAATAGATTCGAGTAGCCTAGTACGTTTCAAAGCTTTGGCATTCAATTCATTGGCTCTCATTTAAAGTAAGTTAGGTATTTTATGAGAACTGACAAGTACTTACATTTACTACATTGCATTATATAGTTATCACTCATTTATTTATTCAATTTTAATGGACTTCTGTCATTTATTAGACATAGCAAATACTACTTATTTCTTTGAAAAGAAGTTGTTTTAATTACAAATTCATTAATTGGTCATCAAATCATTCACGCAATATGCACATAACCGACGATGCATTACAACCACTCAAAGACCGTTTGAGCCAATTACCCATCGCTAATTATTTGCGATTGTCGTTGCAATCGATTGAATTGTAAACAACATAGCAATAGTTCATTGAATTGACCAACAGAAGACAAGACAGCAAGACAATAGTCAAAGGGGACAGGCAACAGCGAATCAAACGCTCGAGTGACCAAACTGTTTCACAGCTTTGCAGTGGTCAATTAACTTTCAATTAATTATGAAAACAAAATGAAACAAAACACGTGCTTCCACCAATTATAAATTTGATGCGTGCCTCTTCAGTGTGGGAAAACTTGCTCAAGTGGAAAAAACGATGGCAGCAACAAAAATAATGCAAATGCTTAAAAATATTATTAGTCAAGTTGTAGTAGGTAGCTATTATTATTATTTCTTCTTTCTTTTTTTAGTTTGGAAGCTTTCCAAACTTAACTCAACTCGTCTCGACTCTGTTCGGAGCAATTCTGTTGAGACAAGGCCGACGATTTGTCTTTGGCAGGGCCGCTACACCACTGATACGATGGAAAAATGAATATCCTTTCAAAATATATGCAATAGAATATTAATAGCAAAAATGAAAGTTTCCAGTAGATAAGTTTTCTTTTATTAATTAATTTAGAAAACCTCCATCATTCTGAATTCGCCCCTGTTATTCGAGCTGTAATTGCAGTCCGTCTACGTTCTGCTGACCTGCTTTTTGGCCCAAACTCGTTTTCATTTTGTTCGACATTCTGCGCACAACGCCCTTGCAGGCATCCACTTGGCTTTGACTAACCCCCGAGTCGTAGTCTCAGCCGCAACAGCTACAACCAAAGCCGACTGCCTTCCGGTTGACAGTGAAATTGTTGCCAAATTGGGCATTCGGCAACACGATTCTCCTCCTGCTGCTGCTGCTTCCCAGTGGCTGAAGCATAACTGAGTGAACAAGAATTGCATTGCCTGGCGGCTTATGAATTATTGTACATTTTTGTGGTAAGTTTTTGTTGTTGTTGTTTTTCTTTTTTAGAATGTGAAATTGGTAACAGGCGATACAGACATACATACTTGCATGTACGATGTATGCCGATGCTGCACCAGTTTGACAGCTGCTGTAGCCGAAGCACCTCAATGCACCACCACACAACGGTGGTTCGCTCCCAATCATTTGGACAGGCTTTCGTTTTGAATTTTTCCACTTTGCATAAAAAGCAACAGCGATAGAGAAAATTCTATATATCGATATCATTTAGGTTAAGCTAGAAATTAGAATACTAAAATGTTGTTCTTTAATTTTGAGTATCACTTACTTTTGAATATTTCCCACACATTAAAAGAGAATATTCTCTAATGATCTGTTAGATGACTCACCAAAAGTTTGTATTTTTTGTTGTCTATGTGGTTTTGTGGTCACTTGTCACTGGCATTCGGTGTCACACAGTTGCCCACTTCTTTTTTTGTTGTTGTTCTTGTATATGAGACTTTCAGTGCTGTGCTGATTCCAACAGACGATTTTCCAACTATTTCTCTTGAATTTCGGCAAGGCATAGAGTTTAAGTAGTTTAGTTTGTAACTTACCCTTTAAAATGAGTTAGATTGGAGTTTGAGTTGATCAGACTTAAGCTTTTAGATAATTTTTATATTGAATTTTAAGTTTTGCTATTTGATTGATCAAATATATTGAACTGTCTCTAACCCACAATTACCCATAAAGTTTCCCTATAGTTGTAAGAGTGAAAGGTATTCTAGAGTCGTTGCTTGACATTTTGTAAAGAAAAACATGAACTTTGGTTGATTAAGCGAACTGCGGCAGCAACAGCCAAAATAGAAACAACGGCCAACAGCCAGTGGGCAGTCAATGTTTGCTCAAGCTTGGCAGCTGCCTAAATGAGTTGTTAACATTAATGCGCATTAACTTGGCTTTTGTTTTGGTTTTCGCCAAACATTTGCTGCTGGGTCCCTCACTATGAAAACGATTTGACTCATGCCACACCACAATTCCTTTGACTTTTCACTATAAGGTGCTGGTTTCTGGTTTAGGTTGTTGTTTCTGTTACCATTTCACAACTGTTTACTTTCACTGTTGGCCGCTGTCAGGAACAACAACGGAAGCCAGCGGGGAGCATTTTGGACAACATTTTGTTCGTTTTTTTCTGGGCTTAAATTACTGCTAGCGTTGCGCCGATGCCGATGCCAATGCCAACTTGCCAATTATTTACACCTATTAACGGGCAGGTCTTTAAAATTCGCTTAGGCAACTGGGTCGCAAATCAATTTCACTTGAAACGAAAGCATTTGTCCGGGTATGATGATGGCCAAACTTGGTCATTTGTCAACACAATCTTGTGTCTTGGCCAATCCTACAATGTTGCTGATATGCATAAGGCGGCCGAGTCAAAATGGATTTCGTTTTCGTCTCTCATCTTTGTCGTTTCGCTTTCACCTGTGGGTATGCCATAAATTATGTAGTCTTAGCCATTGATTTTTTATTTATTAATCTTCCTTACTTTTTTTTTTTTGTTTGTTTTTTGTTTTGTTTCTATTAAAGATTTTGTTTTTATGTTTTGTGTTTTTTTTTTCTTCATTTTATAATGACATGCATATATGACAGAGAAAAGATTATTATTATTGTTTATAAGAAATCTACATTCTTTGTGTGCTATGATTTGTGATTTGTGTGATCTGAGTGAGTTGGTTTTGTTATATTTCTTTTTATTTTTTTTTTTAGTTTTTTTGTTTTTCTCTTGTTGTTGTTGTTGTTGATGTGAAAGTGCCGTACGATTCTGCTTAATATATTTAAATTAAAGTAGACGACGTGCTCGCGACTTGAGAGTCTTGTGGCTTGAGCGAGCTTTCAAAATGTTTTAAACAAAATATTTTTAAAAATGTGTATTAAAAATATGTTTAAAGCAAATTGCTAGGCGAGTGGGCAGGCTGACAAGGGAGGGCTCAAGTCGCTGGTACATTAAAGTACCACAATAAAATTAAACAAAAAACAAAGCAAAAAAAAAAGAATAACAAAATAAAAAAAAATAGTAAAGCAATACATGATTACAGTGAACTATGGTTACAAAAAACTTGCGTGCGTGCGTTTTTATGTGTGCTTTTTGGAAAGTGGAGCGCTAGAAAGTGACCGATGCATAGACAGAAAGAAAGTGAAATAGAGATAGCCAGGTGAAGGTGCACAGAGAGAAATGAGAAAGTTTTGAAGACTTGAAGTGGAAGTGGAAGTTTGAGTTTTGTGTGAAGAAATAGTTTCAGCAGAGTTTTGGAAAATGAGTTCAGTTTTGTATGTGTATGGAGTGTCTTGCATGGTGCATGTGTTTGTATATGTGTATGTGTGTGTGAGACAGGAAAACTATGGCAAGTTATGGCATGCATATGACCAAAACTATGACTCAAGATAGAGATACACAGATTGAATTAGTTATAAAATGATCGATAGATAGATTTTGAAAACAGTTCGAGAAATAGATTGAGAAATAGTCATAGAGATAGAGAAAGAGTTAGAGATAGTTCAGTTGAGTTAAAGCTAGTAATAGTAGGCATGCTTGCTTTTACATTGTTGTAATTTAAGACTAGAATTGCATGTGAAGAATATAGATATAGTGCAAGTTACGGTACAGAATAGCATAGCATAAAAGTATATAGTGTTAAGTATAGTTCATTTGATTTGTACGTTTAAACCGGCTGCATGGCAACCGAAAAAGTTTTGGTATAGGCAGAGTGATACACAGAGATGGTAGTGTCAAGGATACAGATTTAGAATGATGCAGATGCAGTGATAGAGATAGAGACAGAGTAGTAATGAATGCATGTGCGTCAGAGAGAAAGAGTTAAAGAGAGAGAGAGAAAGAGATGGTGTGAAACAGATATAGGAAGGCAAGTAAAGCGCTAGAGCAATGTGCTTGATTTCCGTTCTGAGGGTTTTGGGTCTGGGGATGAATGGATATACGGGTGCGAGCTTAGAATTAAGGCTGGACGCTTCCGGGAGTCGCCGCCTGGGCTTATGAGTATTTAACTTTATAGCATTTCTACGTTAATTTACGGAATTACGAAATTGTAAGATAATTCAATTCATTGAGTTGATTACAAAAACGTAACTTGGCTGTGATTTAGCTTGTTTGTTCTTTGTCTTCTCTCTTTTCGCTACGATGTGGTTTTTTTTTTTTGTGTTTGTTTGTTTGTTTGTTTAAACATTATTTTGAAAATAATGGTATGTGTTTTGATTCTTTGCTTAACTTTTTGCTTTTCTGCGTTCTGCGTACATAAATAAAATAAATTAAAATAATAGATTAATTAAAACGAACGATAAATAAAATGCTGCTCCTCTTCAAGAGTCTCATGCGAGCACTGTGGCTCAAGTCAGTTTGTGATTTTGTTGTGATTGAGTGCTTCATGTTGTAGTTGTTGTTGTTGTTGTTGTTGTAGTGGATGTGGTCAGTAATTCCGGACTTAAGCCTGAGGTTTCTGGGCACCATAGGCCAAATCCTGGGCATCGATGGAACGTCCCCAACCACCATGACCGCTGCTGCCGTATGAAGCGGAAGATGCACCCGCATCGGCACTGTAACCGCTGCCATAAGAGTCATGGCTGGTCGAATGGCTGCTGCTGTGATGGGGATGGGCAACCACCTCATAGGTGAAATGTTTCTCCTGTGACAGCAGCTTCTTCAGGCCAATCACGGCGGAGAGGACGAGGGCAATCTTACCGATCAACAGAGCCTTGCCGGCAATCAAAGCGATGGCACCGAGCAGCCTTCAGGGCAACCAAAGCCAGAATGGGTCCCAGGATTTTGGCGGCCTTCTTCTTCTTGCCACGGCTCTCCTCTGGGGCGTTGGGGTCGTTGCTGCCGAACAGCGACTCGGAAGCATCTTCGAGGGCACGTCCGGTAGAGCTAACAGCTTGAACAATATCGGCACCCTTCAGTTCGACCTTGATGGTATGCGAGTTAAGGAAGCTGCTGATGCGGTTAAGGGCCAACGATTCGAATGACTCCATCACCCGAGATGGAGCGAGCGGCCTCCTGCACTGGGGCATCGGACGAGCGGACCACAGTCACACCCTCAGTGAGGGCGAACTGGTCGCGGGCACCGAGCACCTTGTCAACAAAGTTGAACAACTTGTATTTGACACACGAGACGGAATCCTTGCGCAGACAGTCGCTATAGATGCTATCCATAATGTCGTTCTCGCCGCCGATGGCGTTGCGGGCATGGCCGCGCGTCTCCTCAGCGGGCAGAGCTGCGGTCAGTGTGACCAAACACAAGACACCGAAAATAACTTTATTGTTTGCCATTGTAAATTTTGGTTGTTGTTTGCACTAGTTTGTTACAAAATGTTTTGTATAGTCCTTTAGTATTTTTATTTGTTATTGGTTGATCTGACCGACACACTGAAATTGACGAACGCACTTTCTCTTTTTGGCTTTTGTCTTTTTCTTTTAATTATTTTCTTTGCCACACAACGCTGCTGGCTGGCGTGTTGCTGCTTTGACGGGTAAGGATGAAATGATACAATTTTCCAATGCACACGACAATTTATATACGTCGAGCGGCATCATGCTCATCTCTGCTGCTGCCGCTGCCACTGCCACTGCCGTAACCTCGGCCTCGACCGCGACCGCGAACCACAACCACGACCACGGGCACGAACGAAAGCATTTTCATCAGCCACATAAAGTTCGGTGGTCTGAAACTGGTCGTGCAAGTTTCTCGCTTAAGTCTTTCGTTTTGCCAGCAAACGGGATTGCTCAGTCGGCGCAGACATCGCAGCGGCAGCGCAGATTTGGCTATGCTATGTCTTTGGAAAAGTATTTGTTGCTGTAATTTGTTAGCCATGGCGCTGTCGCTGGCGCTGCGCGCTGCTTTCGCCTGAAGTTCATGTTCATGTAACATTGTCAACAGTTGCAGCCTCTCCTGACTGTCTTGGCTAGCATGGTGGGAACATGGTGGGTCTCCAGCTACTTAGTTACTTTTACCAAAAGAAACAGAAAATAAGACAAATCAAATTGCCGAAAAATCGTAATCTTAATTGCTTTTAAATTGAATTGAAATGGGAATGGTTAAAGTAAAAGCATTTCCCTTTCAAAACTTCCTTTACCCAACAAATTAGGGCCACTTCAATTAATAAGACAATATATTTTAGTTTCCGATTTGATTGCTGAAAAAAAAAAACACACACAAAAACTCTTATTGGAATTCAAATTACATAAAAGAATGTCAGCATACATATCTGTAGGAATTTACTTTATCCCGGTTTATTTATTACAATATTATTAAAGGATGTGGTTTCCTTGTTAAGTCTTATATTATTAACAATGTTTCTTTGTGTTAAGAATACATATGTATATTTTATATTATTTAAATGGCCTTAGTGATAATTTGGGTGCGCGATGTGATCGAGGCGAGAGTACGATTGCGAGTGCTTTATGAATCAACGCTTGTCTTTATTTGCCAATGAGTGAGTCGACCAGATAGGTACGGCCGCTGCGTGTCGTTCTGTCTCGCTCACTAGCTACTGCTCGATTGCCATGATTATGCCCGCCTGACACTTCATTTCCTACAATCGGCTGTCCTGACAAGTCATTCGACCCGAATGATCCTAGCCAAGGCTTCATAAACTCAGCCACTGTTGAGGTCTTACAAGGTCCTTCACCATCGCCAACTTTCTCAACGTCGTATCGACCGTGCCTATTCACCTTCGTGACTTTATACGGTCCTAAGTATTTACCTCTCAACTTTAGACCTGTCCCATACTGCGTACGTTTAATCGCCACTAACTCGTTTAAATTGTACTTTCTTTCCCATTTCCTGTTTTTGTCAAACGTCCTTTTCATTTCCTGCTGTATATCATTAATATTCTTTCGAGCCTCCGCTCTAATGTCATCACGACCACAGTCTAATTCTTCTATTAACGAATCGGTTATCAGCTTTCTTATTTCGGGATCATCAGGACCACGCATCTCTATTCCTGCCAAAATCTTAAAAGGTGTAACTCTTGTACTTCTTGGAGCAGTATTATTAACAAGTTGTTGCACACGACCAACATACTTGTACCAGTTTCCCTCATTCTCTTGGCTTAACTTTGAAATCATTGGAACTATTATCTTATGCATCCTTTCTACTTGGCCGTTGCCGCGGGGTACACCTGTTGCTATCAGTAAATGCTGTATATCCTGTCTGATACAATACTCCTTAAACGCATTGGATGTGAAAGCTGCTCCCCTGTCAGAAATTATTCTCACCGGGTTACCAAAAATTATCGCCAGCTTTTCAAGACAACTAAGTACTTCATCGACTCCTGTTCCACGAGTCGGATACAACCATACAAACTTAGAGAACCCATCAACAATAACAAGTATATGATTATAACGCTTTGTCGTGACCTCCATCGGGCCAACGTGATCAATGTGATATGTCATCAATGGCTGATCCCCTTTGCTTATTGGCATCAAATATCCTTCCTTTTTACCGGTTTTGGCATTAACAATAAGACATTCCACGCAACACTCAACAACACGGGCTACCTTTTCCTTTAATTTTGGAATACAATACGATTTTTCAACGATATCCTGAGTCTTTCTAGCTCCAAAATGTCCTTGTTTGTGTGCAATCTGTATTATTTCTTTTTCCATCTGCGAGGGAACGACAATAAGTTCTTGATTGGGGTCTTTTAACAATATTTCATTTTCAATGTAAAAATCTTCATATCCCTTCTCCTGAACTAAACTCCTGATCAATTTAGTCCAATCATCTGACAACTGTGCTTCCCTCAATCTATGGGTTATGGTGTCGGTTAGCAGAAAACAAAACAAACGGCTCAAGGCATCCACATGCCGCATCTTTGAACCTGAACGATGTTCGATCTGATAGTCGAAATCTTGTAGGTACATTGCCCAACGTGCTACACGTAACGGAACTTCTTTCTTTTTCATTGTCATCGTGAACGCATTACAATCTGTAACAATCTTAAATCTCAATCCTAGCACATATACACGCCACTTTATTAATGCTCCAATAACTGCTAAAACCTCAAGTTCATACGAATCATACTTCTCTTCACAAGGTTTAGTTTTCCGACTCATATATTGTACCGGATGAAATAAACCATCTTCTGAATCTTTCTGTAAAAGCGCAGCTCCGAAACCGTGTTTCGAGGCATCAGTGTGAATCTCAGTCTCTAGCTTAGGATTGTATAACTTTAAAACGGGACCTTTGATCAATGCTAACTTCAATTGCTCAAACGCTACCATTTGCAATTCTTTAAACTCAAAGTTTTTGTCTTTTCGCAAAATGTCAGTCAAGGGCTTAGCTGTTACTGCGTATCCTTCGATAAATCTACGGAAATACGATGTTAACCCCAAAAATCGTTGAACTGACTTCTAGTCATGTGGCATCGGGAATCTTGAAACAGCATCAGTCTTCTCCTTACTTGGCTTAATACTTCCATTTTCAACTATATAGCCCAAAAAATTTACTTTACTCTGCAGTATCTGACATTTTTCCCAGTTTATTCTCAACCCATTTTCCGCAGCTATCTTTAACACTCTTTTAAGTTTAATTAGACCATCATTCACGTTAACACTTGGTATAATTATATCGTCCATATACACCACTGCATCTCCATTCTTCACTGATTCTCTCATTACTGCCATTATAAATCTTGTAAAAACTGCTGGAGAGTTGGATATTCCGAATGGTACATATAGGAATTCATACTGACCATTCTGAGTTACGAATGCTGTGTACTTCTGAGATTTTTCCTCAACAGGAACATGGAAAAACCCGTTTGTTAGATCTAGAGTAGTATAAACTAACGCACTTTGAAGTTTTTCTAATACGGTATCCATCTGTGGCATAGGAAAATTATCTCGGACCACTTTCTCATTTAGCTTTCTGTAATCGCAGCACAAACGCTTTTTCCCATTCTTCTTTGTTACCAGTACAACAGGCGAAGCATATTCGGAAAAACTTGGCCTTATTATCTTCTCCTCCAACCATTCTTGTACTGCACTATCAACAATTTTCTGTTCAGACTCTGCTAGACGCCTTGGATGCTGATAAACTGGCAACTCATCTGTTAGTACAATCTTCATTTCGATAGGAGTGTTTGTATTTCTAATAGGTTTGTAACTTTTAATTAACTTCTTGACTTCACTAGCGATTTCTGTACTGATATGCGAAAGGTCACTCTTGATTTCCACTTCATTCTGTTCTGCACTGTGCATACACATACTTTCAAATTCCTTAAACAACTCAGCACAAGATTTATTCGCGTTACACAGTGATTCTTTTTTCTTGATGCTCACACACTTTGTACCTTTCTTTGTAACAACCAAATCGACATGATCTAATATGGTTCTACCCAAAATTGCCTCGTATGCCATGTCTTCATCAGGAACGATATGAAACTCGACTTCCATCTCAATGCCATCTATCTTGACACTTATGCTAAAACTACCAAAGGTCATGACATGACTTCCACCAATGCCTGTAAGGCTCTTCGAATATCCTGTTAATGATTTAATTCCAAGTTCGACAAACACGCTTTTACGTATGAGACTCAAATTTGCTCCTGTATCAATTAGACCGTTGAACTTAATCGACTTATAAGTTACTTCTTTCAACTCCAAACCCGAATCGGTAAATTTACCTGATGCTTTTACTAATTTATCATCTACAACATTGGTACTTTCAACTTTGGTGGTATCTTTTCCCTTACATTCAAATGAGCGATGGCCTGTTTTGCCACATTTAAAACAAGTAAACGTTTTCTTGTTACAGTCTCTCATCATGTGTGAAGGATCACCACACTTAAAACATTTGCGATCTTGCTTGTGAAAGATAACTCCAATGTTTTTTTCTTTGAGGCCTTCCTAGGATCATAGATTTTAAGTACGTCTCTATTTGAACTTTCAACCCATCCACTGTTCTGGCTTGATACAATAATGCCTTATTTGCTCTCAGGTCTGGTATACCTTCTACGAAATACTCGATTAAACTTTCGTCATCCAAATCGATCGGCTTTGCGATTTCCATTAACGAATACAAAAACTCATACAAATTCTCACCTCTCTTCAACTGTCGATTGCTTAGTCTTCTATGAACTTCGGCTGATGAAACCTTTACTCTGAATTCGTTTTTCAAAGCTACTTTCAGGGACTCCCAACTACAAATATCTCTCTTACTCCGTATAAACGACAATGCAGCTCCCTTTAACAATTGTTTTGCATACACAAAAAGCTGTAACTGACTCCACTGTACGGTTAAAGCGCATTCTTCTAGGTCCCTAGTCCATTGTACAACATCAATCGAACCTAAACCGCAAAACTCGGAAACGCTTCGCTCCACATCTTTTAGTGTGAACCATGACCTTTGCCCATCTGTGTTCGGGACTTCTCGAATTGTTCTAGCCGAGGCGAAATCTGCCTCCTGCCCGTCATTTTCAGTTTCTATTAAATCGTAATGAGCGAGTAGACGCGATTGCAGCTCAGCTTTAAGGCCTGTAGTTTCTAGCCCTAACTCTCTCAATTTAATGCGCAACTCTTCAATACGCAAAGTTAGAATCTCACCTCGATCCATTTCACACAGTTACAGGTATAATGCTTAACAAGTTTTCTATATTAATGTATAGTTAGTATCAATCAATCAAATTTGTTACGACTTATCAAAATTTACACACTATGTTAATGTAGGTCAAATTGTGGTAGGTTATGGTTAAACTCAGACGATTCTTAGAAATGTGCTCTGTGCAGCTCGCATCAATTTCGTCAATATTTCTGCCACCGGTCTGGTTTCGTCGTGCAAGCAAAGTAACTCACACTCAAGACAATATGGAACCACTCAATATCGCTGTAGCAACTCACTCAGATGTTCGGTTCGCTCTCTGTTGCCACTCACTCTGCTGTCGCTACTCACTCGGCTGTTTTCCACTCGTTCTCTTGGTCTCTCTTTGTCTGCTCCACACCAATTGTCTCAACTTCGTGTCTGCTGCCTTCTCGTTTGGACTTTTCGTCGTCGTCTGCTTCTTGTAACGGTTGTGTTGTCTGCTTCCACACCAATTATCTTAACTTCGTGTCTGCTGCCTTCTCGTTTGGACTTGTCGTCGTCGTCTGCTTCTTGTAACGGTTTGTGTTGTCCGCTCTCTTTGTCTGCTTCCACACCAATTATCTCAACTTCGTGTCTGCTGCCTTCTCGTTTGGACTTGTCGTCGTCGTCTGCTTCTTGTAACGGTTTGTGTTGTCCGCTCTCTTTTGGTTTTCCGCTTCCACAGTGAACACCAGTTATCATCAACTTTGTGCTCTCTGTCTGCTCTCTCCGTCTATCTGCTTCCATAGTGAACACTAATTTTCACCAACTTCGTGCCCTCTGTCTGCTCTCTCTGTCTGTCTGCTTCCACAGTGAACACTAATTATCATCAACTTCGTGTCCGCTGTCTGCTTCCACAGTAAACACTGGTTATCATCAACTTCGTGTCTGCTGTCTGCTCCACAGTAAACACTGGTTATCATCAACTTCGTGTCTGCTGTCTGCTTCCACAGTAAACACTAGTTATATTAACTTCGTGTCTGCTGTCTGCTCTCTCTGTCTGTCTGCTTCCACAGTGAACACTGGTTATCATCAACTTCGTGCCCGCTGTCTGCTTCTCGTAACGGTTTGTGTTGTCCGCTCTCTGCTCTCTTTTGTTTTCCGCCTCCATAGTGCACACTAGTTATCATCAACTTTGTGCTCTCTGTCTGCTCTCTCCGTCTGTCTGCTTCCACAGTAAACACTGGTTATCATCAACTTCGTGCCCGCTGTCTGCTCTCTCCGTCTCCTTCTTGTAACGGTTTGTGTTGTCCGCTCTCTTTGTCTGCTTCCACAGTGAACACTGGTTATCATCAACTTCGTGTCCGCTGTCTGCTTCCACAGTAAACACTGGTTATCATCAACTTCGTGTCTGCTGTCTGCTCTCCTTTTT
The DNA here is from genome assembly GCF_018902025.1 of Drosophila willistoni. Taxonomy (NCBI): domain Eukaryota; kingdom Metazoa; phylum Arthropoda; class Insecta; order Diptera; family Drosophilidae; genus Drosophila; species Drosophila willistoni. Next base: position 85,738 of record NW_025814261.1, read on the forward strand.
CCTCTCGAGTCACCACCGTTGTCGTGCCGCTCTCAACTTCAGTCGCCGACTTTTTGCCTAAACGGCGCCAAATTTCTTAGTGACCGCTCTTCTTGCGTCGTCCGACCACTCACCGTCTCACCGTTCCACTCGTCGCCTCTCGTACAGTCACACCAACTTCCACTATTTTTGAACTTGTAGTGGTTGCTTCTTGTGAAATTCGTGCGCCAACAACCTTGAGTTTGTATATGTATTACACGTAATGCAAATTTTAACAATTTTCTGTTCGCTTGCGAACTTCACACACACATACAAAATTTCACTAATTGTCTTGGGCCAGAAATCCCGGTTGAGCCCCCAGTTTGTAGGAATTTACTTTATCCCGGTTTATTTATTACAATATTATTAAGGATGTGGTTTCCTTGTTAAGTCTTATATTATTAACAATGTTTCTTTGTGTTAAGAATACATATGTATTTTTATATTATTTAAATGGCCTTAGTGATAATTTGGGTGCGCGATGTGATCGAGGCGAGAGTACGATTGCGAGTGCTTTATGAATCAACGCTTCTCTCTTTATTTGCCAATGAGTGAGTCGACCAGATAGGTACGGCCGCTGCGTGTCGTTCTGTCTCGCTCACTAGCTACTGCTCGATTGCCATGATTATGCCCGCCTGACACTTCATTTCCTACATATCTATGCCAAGCCAATAACAGAACCCATAAATGTAACCTCATTGGGGAAAGGAAAGTTTTGCGATTCATCTTTCAGATATTTCATATACATATACTACGGTGAATATGTATGTGTGACCCTTTTTCTTTGCTCTCCACACACACACACACACACATCCATAGTCTCTTGTTGCATACGAAATTAATGTGCAAATTTTTATGCGTTGTCAAATTTGAAATGGTTAAAATATGTTGATGTTGTTGTTGTTGTTGTTGTTGTTGGCGCACTAACGGTGAGGTTTGGCGTTGACATTAACTTTGGCAAAGTGTGCTGAAAGTCAATGGACAAACACCAGTAGCCAAGCCAAAGCTAAGCCAAGGTGAAGCTGGATGTGACAAGTAAAAGTGAGCAAATAGATGGCCATCCAGGAGCAACGGGCCATATAAAATGAAAGTTTTCACATTTATTTTAGCTGTTGTGTTGTTTCAAAATTAAGCCTTGCTTATGCGAAAAGTGTGCAAATGACCGCGAGCAGGATATAAAACAAATGCCCCGTCAACATTGTGGCAAGAAAGCGTTGCAAAGAAAAAAC
>NW_025814262.1:0-92603 GCF_018902025.1 Drosophila willistoni
TAGTGAAATTGTGAAGAAATAAGAATACAAGACAAATTAATATTGTACATACATATGTACAACGTTTTATTCAGAGCAAGAACGAGGGAAAAAAGCATAGAGAGGTTAGAGGTGAAACATAGCTAACGATGGATAATCATAGACTTATTAATCGATAAAATGTAATTAACATATTTCCATAATTTCAACATAAAAGGGTAAAATTTACTTAGTTTACTCGGCCCAAAACGCGCCTAAACTACTTAAGCAAATTATATTTTTTATTTGGCGCGTTGTTTGACCGCCTAGGCAGCCAAATATTTTACTTTGAATTATAGAATTACGGAATATTCGGCTGCTCTGTCAGCCGAATAATGTATTCTTAACTATATTTGTTCTCTAAAATCAAGAAATAATGTAAACTCACCAATATTCACCCGCGTATTCGAGTATCCGAAATTTGGCATCTGGCAACACTCTCTCAAAATTTGTCAACTTCTTTTAGCCGGAAATAGCTATAATCCCGCTAAAAACAATAATTTTTCTTTTGTTACACAATTACACAAAAACTACATAATAAATAGCTAAGCCGCAACTGAAGTCGTGCTCGTGGAATTTTTTTCTTTAAGGAAAATATTAATAAAGATTTTAAAATATTTAAATTTCTTAAGAAAATTAAGAAAAATAATTGAAAAGATTTTAAAATATTTCAATTTTTAAGGAAAATTAAGGAAATTATTATAACAGATTTTAAAATATTTAAATTTCTTAAGAAAATTAAGGAAAATATTGTAATAGATTTTGAAATAATTAAATTTCTTAAAAAAATTATTAAGGAAAATATTATATGTTGATATGGCAATTCTGTGCTGTGTCTGTCAGCTGTACAAGTGGCAACCCTAGTTAAGCTTATGTTGAATAAAATTGAGCTCACTCTCATCTAAGCAACCAAACGTTGTAGTTCTACACTTTTCACAAACCAACAGGTTATGGGCCTCAGTGTTAAGTGTATTCACTAAAAAATAGTATGAAAGTATTGAGTGGTCAAGATTCGTGTATTTTGCTCGGCCTAACTGACATTGCAAGAAAAATGAGTTCGATGTACAATATTGAAAAGTTGGACGACGCCAACTATGACACGTGGTGCGTGCTTGTGCGAAGCGTGTTGGTTCATCAAGATTTGTGCTCAGTGGTTTCAGGCCATGGCGGTGCTGTTTTTGTCAATAAGTGCGCCGCAATTGAACTGCATAAAAAAGTGCGAAAGAGCTAGCGAGATATGGAAAGAACTAGAAAAGTTCCATCGACCAACAGGTCCAGTGAGAAAAGTGACATTGTTTAAGCAGTTATTAAACAAAAGAATGGCTGAAGCTTGCGAGTTTGCCCATGTCTTATGAAAACTTTGTCGTGGCCTTGGAAGCTCGTGATGAGTTGCCGAGTTTCAGCGCCATAAAATGGAAGCTAGCCGAAGAAAATAAACGACGAAAGACGAACAATCAAAACGATGTTGTACAGGCATTCGCAGCATGCTCTATCGGCGGTGAGAGGGGTAAGCGACGAGACAACAAGTCAATGAAATTATTGAGTTGGCAGGAAATTATTCTATGACGTCACAAGGCAGAGGAACAGTAATTGTAAAGAGAAAACTTGGGTACACAATAACGCTCAGAGACGTTTTATTTGTACCAGGCTTGCAATGCAATTTTATATCGGTGGGAAAAGCGGTTTGAAATGGATGCACCGTACTTTTCAATTCGGGAACTGCCAGAGTTAATGACGATAAGGGCATCAATATATTAAGGACCAAAAAGGTCTGTGGATTGTTTCTGTGTGAAACTAAAAATCAAGAGAGACTGTGTGTTTCTAAAGCCTCCGATGAGCTCGAAAAATAGTTTATGCGATATGGTCATTTAAATGTGCAAAGTTTGCGTGAGCTGCAGAACAAGGGAATGGTTCGAGGTTTGACATCAAGCATTACTGGAGAAAATCTAGACTGCATAGATTGCATGAAAAACAAGTGTCATGTAAAGCCGTTTGAAAAATCGCAAACTAGAGCTACGAAGTTGCTGGAATTAGTTCATAGTGACGTATGTGGGCCTATGAACAAGGAATCCAATGGTGGGGCCAAATATTTTATTACAATGATCGATGATTTGAGTCGATATATTCATGTCTATCCCATGAAGTATATATGGAGCGTCAGACAGGCCGGAAAGTGAAATCCATAAGGAGTGACAATGGATCGGAGAATGTCAATAAAGACTTGGATGAATATCTTAAGTCCAATGGCATAAAGAGACAGCTCACAGTCCCCTACACTCCACAGCAAAATGGGGTAGCAGAACGCTGCAACCGAACACTCGTGGAAATGGCAAGAGTAATGCTGAATAGTGCAGGTTTAAAAGAAAGCCTGGGCAGAGGCAATAGTTTGTGCTGCATATCTAAGAAATAGATCGCCAACAAAATCAGTTGAAGGCAAAACGCCGTTTGAAGTGTTTACTGGACACAAGCCTATGGTTAAGTACTTAAAAGTATTTGGATGCGTCGCAGTTGCACTAGAAAAGGGACCAAGGAAAAAGTTCCAAGAAAAGGAAAGAGAGTATATTATGGTCGGATACTCGGAATCTTCAAAAGCGTATCGTTTATACGATAAGAAAACTGGCGATGTCAAAATAAGCAGAGATGTATATTTCATTGAGAACTGTCAGACAAGGATTAGAGAAAACTCTGAAGTTACAATGGTACTGGATGAAGTAATAGATGAACCCAACAATGTCGTGGAAGGTCATTCAACAGAAGACATTAGTTCTGAGGATACAGGTAATGGTAATCTGACAAATTGTGTAGGCGATGAGGCTGCAGATAATGATGTGGATGTCTATGAGGAACCAAAAAGGGGACCAGGCAGACCAAAAATAGTCAGAACGGGTCTACGAGGACGACCAACCAAACAGTATAATGTTCTGAATGTAATATTGGCAACTAACGTAGAGAAGTACCAGAAACAGTGCAACAAGCACTAACGGGTCAACAAGCAGAGAAATGGAAGACAGCAATCTAAAAGCTGGCCGAGTCTGGAACACAACGTTGGATGCTGTTCTGAGAAAGTTGGGATATGAGGCATGTGAAAGTGAGCCATGTCTATGCACAAGATGTGCACCAGATAAGACGATTGACGTAATCGTCGTATATGTTGATGACTTGCTGCTTGCGTGTTCAGACAAGGGTAAGATGTTAGCTACTAAACGGGCTATCTCTTCTGAATTTCAGGTTGTCGACAAAGGACCGATTACACACTTTCTGGGTCTCGAAATCCAACGTGATGGTGACAAAGGGGCTATACGTCTCAGCCAGAGTATGCATATCAGGAGCCTGATAAAGGAACTGGGAATGGAGATTTGCCGCACGGTATCCACCCCGTTAGAAGCTAATTTCCAGGTTAAGTGCGAGAAGTCGTGCAAACGTATCGATGCTACGGAGTATCAATCCGTAATAGGCTCTTTGATGTATTTTGCGCTATGCTCACGACCAGACATTTTGCACTCGGTGTGCAAATTATCACAGAGGAATAAAGATCCCCATGGCGAGCATCTCGCAGCAGCGAAACAAGTGCTGTGATATCTGAACCAGACGGCAGATATGGCAATAACGTACAAGAAGACCGGCGCTGCGATCACAGGCTATGCAGATGCAGATTGGGCAGGTGACTCAACTGATAGAAAGTCCTACACTGGATACGCATCAACGCATACGTTACATCAAGGTAACAAAAATCTGTGGCTCTAAGCAGTACCGAGGCAGAATATATGGCGCTTTCCGATGCTGCAAGAGGCTATTTATATAAGAAAACTGATAAATAAGATGAAATTGTTTTTTAAGTTTGATTGTATAACCTTACATGGTGATAATGTTGGTGCTTTAAATCTTGTAAAAAACCCTGTTTATCATGCTAGAAGCAAACATATTGATGTAAAGTACCACCATATAAGAAACTCATTTGAAGAGAATTTGATTAAGATAGAATACTGTCCAACAACCGAAATGATTGCTGATATTCTTACTAAGAATCTATGTAAAGTTAATCATTTAAAATGTACGGCGTTGCTTGGACTAAATAGGTATTAGAACCCTGAATTGAGGGAAGTGTTGATATGGCAATTCTGTGCTGTGTCTGTCAGCTGTACATGTGGCAACCCTAGTTAAGCTTATGTTGAATAAAATTGAGCTCACTCTCATCTAAGCAACCAAACTTTGTAGTTCTACACTTTTCACAAACCAACATTATAAAAGATTTTAGAATATTGTGATAATAAGATACGTGTGTTTGGTTGTGCAGTTTATTCTCGACTAACTTCTTTTTGTCTCTCATCGAGCCATTGCTCTCTATTACACATCTCATGAGAGAGTCTTCAAAGTTACTTATATATATTCATATGTGTGTGATCATGCATGCTTTGAGTTGAGAGAGTTAGTGGTGTCCGGGTTCTTAACCAATTGCTGCGCGCTGAGGTTATCGCCATACAAAACGGTAGATGCATCTTCCCCGCATAATTAATAAAAGATAATTAATCGTCGCAATACAATGGCTTCTTTGCACCCTGTTGATAACGTCATGTACTCTGCCTCGGTATTGCTAAGAGCAACACCAGCTGCTTCTCCGATTTCCATGATATTAACCCCTTTACACTCCATTTTATCGCAGGCACCCTGCTTCTAACGGTGTTGCAGCTGGTTTGCACTGACCATAGCCATAGCGCTCCAGTAGATCTTTGATGTACTGTGAATGATGCAATGATATTTCCCCAAGTTCGCCACCATGGTGAACCTCCATGCCAAGGAACAAACGCACAGGTCCCTTGTCAACACATTCAAACGCTGCCGTAATGAATGACTTAATCCTGTCAAGATCCGATTTCTCCTTACATCCTATAAGAAAATCGTCTACATAGACAAGAATTAGTGAGAGATTACCTTTTATTTGCTGTTGGTATAGACATTGTTCATTGTCGCAAGAAATGAAACCATTAGCTCGCAAACACTATCGAGTTTGGAGTTCCACTCGCGCCCAGACTGTTTAGGTCCATATAGCGCCTTTTCCAACAGAAGTCCCTTTCTTTTGTCTTCAGTTGCGTATCCTTCAGGATGCCTCATGTATACGGTATCGCCCAAATCACTGTTTAAGTAAGCAGTGCATACATCCATCAGTTCACTCCATAGCAGTGAGAACATCTTTTTGCTACTAGCCTCGCCTTAAAACGCTCGACTTCTCCCTTTGCATAACGCTTTACACTGTAGACCCACTTGCAGCCAACAGGTTTGTACCCTTCCGGTAGCGTACTACGGCCAAGTGTGATCAAAATAGGTCTCCCGTATAATCACCTCACTTGTAATCAATGCGCTTAAAATGTTTAACTGCTTTTTAGGTCACCAGGCCTTCCAGTTCGAATCAGCCTCGGCCTTCAACTGCCATGTCGAAATCTTCGCTACTGCTGTTCTTCTCGCTGACCTATGTATCAGACTCATCTGTACTGCTCAAGTGATCTGCTGCATCATCAGGTCTTGAATCCTGATCTTCCATGTACGGAAAATCAAATTTGACGACATCACCATTCGAATCGCCATTGCCGGAACGCTCGTCGAACAAAACGTTTCGCTTCTCAACAACTTGCCTGGTTTCGGCGTCATATAACCGATACCTTTTCGCATTTCGAGAATAAACTTGAGAATAAATCAAACTTTTCCTTATGATGTCCTTTGCCCAGTGCCACTGCAATAGACCCAAAAACTTTTAAATGACTTATTGATGGTTTCTTACCATTCCATGCTTCCATTGGAGTCATGTTGACCAGGGCTCAAGTTGGTGACCTATTCCGCAGATAAGCAACTGTATAAACTGCCTCAGCCCAAAGAGATTGTAGACCAGACTGGATGCTCATCCATGCTTGCTCAAGCATCTTGACATCTCCTAGAGTTCTGTTAGCTCTCTCTGCTATACCATTCATCTGCGGCGTGATTGGACCGTGAGCTGCCGCAATATTCCATTGACCTTGAGAAACTCGTCAAACGATTTATCGATTATTACTCGCGACCATTGACGCTCCAAATGCACTTTATACCGCTCTGCCATGTTTTTAAACTCGACAAATTTTCCAAATACTTCATCCTTTCCCTTCAGGAAATATACAAATATGCGACGTGACCCTGTCAAAAAGTATCATCTGCCTCCAAGGCTTTTTGTATCGAACGGACCGAAATCCTTCCGTACAATTTCACCCAAACTGCCATAGTTGAGATGTCCGAACTTTTTATGGCACAAATCTTCGTAAGACTGTTGAATGGCATAGCATTGGCTTGGTGCTGTTCCAAAAATATACAAACGGCCAACTTTGTCCGCTTTCACAATGCATTCACCCTTTCGGATCACTCGTGCATACTTTTTTTTCAAATTCAACGATGCTTCCATGTTCAACATTTTGGGTACATACAATACATTCTTTAATGTAAGTATACGTGAATCGGTATTCAGCTTTAACTCGCCCTTTCCTTGAGCCTGAAAAAAGTTATTATGAGCCAAAACAAAATGTTTAAGATTAAACATCGTGTCCATCTGAAGCGGCTTCACCAAATCAGATGCACCAAGAAATATACACAACGAAATAAAAACATAACACAAAAATTAATCATAAAGATTCATATGACAATTATTGCTTAAAACCAAACAAAACATGCGTCCACACTCTGTGGGAAAGCACTCAAGATTTTAAGAACGGCGCAATATCAAGTCGCCAACGCTGTGCATGATATAAACAAGCATTAATATAAACATTAGAGTAAGCATTTTTAAGAACAATTGTCGCCTCTTAGAGTCTAAGAATTCTTTGATGTACACAAGACGTTTGTTAATAAAATCAGTTCATATTTTGAATTCAAGTGATGAAGTTGGGCTTTCAGTTTTTTTGCGGTGCTGAACTCCTCTTTACAAAATTTTCTCCGAATGTATCTAAAATTTTGAAAACAAATCTCTGTCACAACACATATGGCTGGTGGCGCCACTGTTTTATTCGGGTTCGATGTACCACGAGTCATAATTACTGTCCTCGAGTTTATCGATCTGATATATCGACATAATATTCGTTTATATATACTTTGTGAAAAAACCGTCTAGAACACAGCGCGAAAACCAATTTTTACATAGGCACGTTGCCTTAACCTTCCTTAACCTATTGTAATAATAAAACAGAATGCGTGTGGTTGTTTATGCAGTTTATTCGCGACTAACTTCTTTTTTTCATCGAGTCATTGCTCTCTTTTACGCATCTCGAGAGAGAATATACAAAGTTACTTATATGTATTCATATGTTTGGGATCATGCATGCATTGAGTTGAAAGAGAATTATTTTAACCTTTAATAATAATTTTCCTTATATTTATATAATATAAGTATAATATAATATTTTCCTTAATTTTCCTGATAAATTTAAATATTTTAAAATCTTTTATAATATATTCCTTAATTTTGTTAAGAAATTTAAATATTTTAAAATCTTTTTTAATATTTTCCCTATTTATATTTTTTAAATCTTACTCGGCCTCAACTAGAAGAATATTCAGAATATTTAAATTTCTTAAGAAAATTAAGGAAAAAATTATACAATTTTTTAAAATAAATTGAATTTAAACCGGCTCGAGGTCAATCTTACAAAAGAAGATTATTTCAAAGGTAACACACAAAAGGTGAGCAGGTTGTCTGTATAGCTATTTCAAGAACTACCAAGTTCTATCATCAGCAGACTTTGCTAAAGAACTCCAGAATTGCAATAGCCATACCATGTCTTCAACGCTAAAAACTAGTTGGGAATTACATTGCCAACTAAATGAAGCGAAAAAAGCTGGCGAAGCCTACAATACCGAAGACCACCTTTTGTGCATTACCCTTAGGCGCTATGAAATATTAGTGTAAGAGCTTCGCCCTTAACAAACTAAATTCAAGACCTGTTTCTTTTTATACACGGTATATTGTACCATATAGAAAAAGGGGGTTTTTTGGAATAAAATTCCAAAAATAACGGCGTGCCTTCCGTTAGTGTTATCTGGTTAGAGATTGCGACCTATTGAAATTTAAATTGAATTTAAACCGGCTCGAGGTCAATCTTACAAAAGAAGATTATTTCAAAGGTAACACACAAAAGGTGAGCAGGTTGTCTGTATAGCTATTTCAAGAACTACCAAGTTCTATCATCAGCAGACTTTGCTAAAGAACTCCAGAATTGCAATAGCCATACCATGTCTTCAACGCTAAAACTAGTTGGGAATTACATTGCCAACTAAATGAAGCGAAAAAAGCTGGCGAAGCCTACAATACCGAAGACCACCTTTTGTGCATTACCCTTAGGCGCTATGAAATATTAGTGTAAGAGCTTCGCCCTTAACAAACTAAATTCAAGACCTGTTTCTTTTTATACACGGTATATTGTACCATATAGAAAAAGGGGTTTTTTTGGAATAAAATTCCAAAAAATAACGGCGTGCCTTCCGTTAGTGTTATCTGGTTAGAGATTGCGACCTATTGAAATTTAAATTGAATTTAAACCGGCTCGAGGTCAATCTTACAAAAGAAGATTATTTCAAAGGTAACACACAAAAGGTGAGCAGGTTGTCTGTATAGCTATTTCAAGAACTACCAAGTTCTATCATCAGCAGACTTTGCTAAAGAACTCCAGAATTGCAATAGCCATACCATGTCTTCAACGCTAAAACTAGTTGGGAATTACATTGCCAACTAAATGAAGCGAAAAAAGCTGGCGAAGCCTACAATACCGAAGACCACCTTTTGTGCATTACCCTTAGGCGCTATGAAATATTAGTGTAAGAGCTTCGCCCTTAACAAACTAAATTCAAGACCTGTTTCTTTTTATACACGGTATATTGTACCATATAGAAAAAGGGGGGTTTTTTTTGGAATAAAATTCCAAAAAATAACGGCGTGCCTTCCGTTAGTGTTATCTGGTTAGAGATTGCGACCTATTGAAATTTAAATTGAATTTAAACCGGCTCGAGGTCAATCTTACAAAAGAAGATTATTTCAAAGGTAACACACAAAAGGTGAGCAGGTTGTCTGTATAGCTATTTCAAGAACTACCAAGTTCTATCATCAGCAGACTTTGCTAAAGAACTCCAGAATTGCAATAGCCATACCATGTCTTCAACGCTAAAACTAGTTGGGAATTACATTGCCAACTAAATGAAGCGAAAAAAGCTGGCGTGTATAAAAAGAAACAGGTCTTGAATTTAGTTTGTTAAGGGCGAAGCTCTTACACTAATATTTCATAGCGCCTAAGGGTAATGCACAAAAGGTGGTCTTCGGTATTGTAGGCTTCGCCAGCTTTTTTCGCTTCATTTAGTTGGCAATGTAATTCCCAACTAGTTTTAGCGTTGAAGACATGGTATGGCTATTGCAATTCTGGAGTTCTTTAGCAAAGTCTGCTGATGATAGAACTTGGTAGTTCTTGAAATAGCTATACAGACAACCTGCTCACCTTTTGTGTGTTACCTTTGAAATAATTTTCTTTTGTAAGATTGACCTCGAGCCGGTTTAAATTCAATTTAAATTTCAATAGGTCGCAATCTCTAACCAGATAACACTAACGGAAGGCACGCCGTTATTTTTTGGAATTTTATTCCAAAAAAACCCCTTTTTCTATATGGTACAATATACCGTGTATAAAAAGAAACAGGTCTTGAATTTAGTTTGTTAAGGGCGAAGCTCTTACACTAATATTTCATAGCGCCTAAGGGTAATGCACAAAAGGTGGTCTTCGGTATTGTAGGCTTCGCCAGATTTTTTCGCTTCATTTAGTTGGCAATGTAATTCCCAACTAGTTTTAGCGTTGAAGACATGGTATGGCTATTGCAATTCTGGAGTTCTTTAGCAAAGTCTGCTGATGATAGAACTTGGTAGTTCTTGAAATAGCTATACAGACAACCTGCTCACCTTTTGTGTGTTACCTTTGAAATAATCTTCTTTTGTAAGATTGACCTCGAGCCGGTTTAAATTCAATTTAAATTTCAATAGGTCGCAATCTCTAACCAGATAACACTAACGGAAGGCACGCCGTTATTTTTTGGAATTTTATTCCAAAAAAACCCCTTTTTCTATATGGTACAATATACCGTGTATAAAAAGAAACAGGTCTTGAATTTAGTTTGTTAAGGGCGAAGCTCTTACACTAATATTTCATAGCGCCTAAGGGTAATGCACAAAAGGTGGTCTTCGGTATTGTAGGCTTCGCCAGCTTTTTTCGCTTCATTTAGTTGGCAATGTAATTCCCAACTAGTTTTAGCGTTGAAGACATGGTATGGCTATTGCAATTCTGGAGTTCTTTAGCAAAGTCTGCTGATGATAGAACTTGGTAGTTCTTGAAATAGCTATACAGACAACCTGCTCACCTTTTGTGTGTTACCTTTGAAATAATCTTCTTTTGTAAGATTGACCTCGAGCCGGTTTAAATTCAATTTAAATTTCAATAGGTCGCAATCTCTAACCAGATTTTTTAAAATATTTAAATTTTTCTAAAACAATTAAGGAAAATATTGAAAAAGATTTTAAAATATTTAAATTTCTTATGAAAATTATAGAAAAAAAAAGATTTTAAAATATTTAATTTTCTTACAAAAATTAAGAAAAATATTACAAAGATTTTGAAATAATTAAATTTCTTAAATATTTATAGGGAAATATATAGGGAAAATATTATAAAAGATTTTAAAATATTTAAATTTCCAAAAAAAAATTATTAAGGAAAATATTATACAAGATTTTAGAATATTTAAATTTCGTAAGAAAATGAAAAAAAAAAATTAAAAGATTTTAAAATATTTAAATTTCTTAAGAAAATTAATGAAAATATACCGAAATATTTTCAAATATTTAAATTTCTTAAGAAAATTAAGGAAAATATTATAAAAGATTTTAAAACATAAATCAAACCCTGCCAAAACAAAAACTTCTGCCCTCTGACGTGACGGTCGTGTTTTTGCATAGCTCTTGAGTTTTTATTAATATTTATTGTTTTCTAGATGTATGTTTTGCCGGCTCGAGGTCAAGTTGTTGGGTGAATAAAACAAAATAAAAATAGTTTGTTATTATATTCCTTTCCGATATATTTCGACCACTCATGGGTGGTCGTCTTCAGGGCAACTTTAAAAACATTTAATTGTGATTAACTTAACATAACATAATTTAACAAGAAGAAACACCTACTTATTTTTACACGTCCGCACACTGTGACGTGGAGCTACACACTGACTTGTCCCTAATAAATGCCTGTATAAATGCGCGCAGTTGTCTGTATCTACTGTATCTATCTCATACGGACTGTGCAAATGCATAGTCAACGTATTAAAAAAATTTAACGGCAGACTCAATATATAACGTAAAGAACGCTTCAGAATTTAAGACAAGGATTAATGACACATTTATTTGAGACGATGAAAGATTGATATCATTTGACGTAGTCTCACTTTTCCCAAGTATTCCAATAGAATTGGCACTTGACATTATTAGGGAAAAGTGGATAAAAATAAAAGCGCACACTAACATTCCAAAATTAACATTCATGGAAATAGTACGTTTTTGTATACAAGAGAACAGATATTTTAAATACAAGGACAACATATACACACAACTAAAAGGAATGCCTATGGGCTCACCAGCATCACCAACATTAGCCGATATAATTATGGAAGAACTCTTAGACAAAATGATGAAAACACTACAGCGACCACCTAGAGATTAAAGAAGACGAGATCCAAAACACACTTGACAACCAAAATTCATTTGACAGAAACATAAACTTTACAATAGAGTTAGAAAATGACAATAAATTGACATATCTAGACGCATCACTACACAGACGAGGAAACGAGCTAACATTAAAATGGTACAAAAAACCAACAGCACCAGGACGAATCATCAACTTCAACTCCAAACATTCGAAGTCGATGATAATGAATACAGCAAGAGGTTGCATACAACGGATGCTAAACATATCGGACCCAATTTTACATGAAGAAATAAAGGAAGAAATACGACGAATTTTAAAGGATAATGACTTTCCAAACCACACCATAAGGACTTTACTAAAATGTAACAATAAGAAAAACAATTAAGAGGTTTCGACAAAACGCTTTATGTCCGTCTCATAGGTCCCACAACTGTCGGGAACATTAGCATATTTGGATTGCTATGACACAGAACAAATACAGATAGCACATAAACACAACAACACGTTACGGAGTAATTTCAACAGGACAAAAAGCAAGATTGATACAATGGACAAGAGTAACGTAGTATATAAAATACCGTGCAACGGGATCAATGAAGAAAACTGTGATAAAATGTATATAGGGACAACCAAATCGAGGCTAAAAACTAGACTATCACAACATAGATCTGACTATAAACTTTGTCAACATCCAATGTACAAAAAACGGCACTTATGGCCCACTGTGCCGCCAGTGGACATTCCCCAAATTTTGACAAAGTAAACATAATAGACCAAGAACAACATTACAAGAAACGTTACACTTTGAAGATGCTGCACATAATAAATACCCCGACGAATATAAGACTTAATTATAAAGTAGATACAGACAACTGCACGCATTTCTACAGGCATTTATTAGGAACAAGTCAGTAGCTCCACGTCACAGTGTGCGGACGTGTAAAAATAAGTAGGTGTTTCTTGTTGTTAAATTATATTATGTTAAAGTTAATCACAATTAAATGTTTTTATAGTTGCCATGAAGACGACCACCGATGATGGGTCCAAATATATCGGAAAGGAATATAATAACAAACTATTTTTATTTTATTTTATTCACCCAACAACTTGACCTCGAGCCGGCAAAACATACATCTAACAATAAAAAGGTCGCAAAATTAACAATTTATTGTTTTTTCTTAATTTTTAATTGTGCTTAGAGTATTTACGCTTTCGCTGGTGTTGTTTGCTTGACACCCTTGTGTTTTATTTCCATAATTCGCCAAATTAAACAGTTTTTTCTTTTTCGTGATTAGTGTTTGGTGCATTTAATTTTTATACCCTTGCAAATTCATTTTATATTCATTTGTGTATTCAGAAGTGTGCAATGCCTAGAAGGAAGCATCCCCGACCATATAAAGTATATATATTCTTGATCAGCACGACGAGACGAATTTAAATAGCCATCCGTCCGCCCGTCCGTCTGTCCGTCCGTCTGTCCGTCTGGATCAGCGCACACTCCTCCTAGACCGTTAGAGCTACAGAGGTGAAATTTGCATGTAGACTTGTATATACTGCAGGCGTTGTATATTTCGGATTCAGCCGGATCACTATATCATATAGTTCCCATAGAAATGGCAAAGTCACGAACAATGACATTGATTCGTTATTTTTGACGCTATTGCTTTCAAATTAAACATTTATTAGTTTAATATATCTGTTAATGACTGTGTCGAATTTAATAAAGATCGGGTAACTATATAGGAACTATATAGCTACCATATGCAAACTTTGACGCGGTCGAGTGTAGCCCCGGCGTTCTGGTTTTATTTTTCTGTCTCGTCATTGCTTCTGCAGTTGCTCCCTGTTCGCCCCCATCATACCATCAGTGCTAGTGGTTTTGTTGTTCTCTCTGCTTTGTGCTTGCGCTCAGCTTCTCTCCCGCGTAATCAGTTTTGTAAGGCCGCCTCTCAAAGCTCGGCTTATAACTGTTCTTGCACTCTCTCTTGTGCTGTACACTATAGCTGTCTCTTTGTTTTTTTTTGTAATTATTGATTTTTTATTGATAATTAATATAAGTTAGCACACCCATCCTCACACGAGGCCTCTTTCTCTTCCTCTCACACAACTAGCACCCCTGGGACGCCTTTCCCTTTACAAGCCAGACCATGCCCCGCACCCCGGCTTCTCACATTACAAAGGGACTCGTATTACTAACCCTTGACCACATATACACCCCGATACATTCTAGGTACACTAACAGACCACACACACACGCGTATGACCTAAGTGCATCGCGACCTATTTCACTTGTCACTTTTAGTCAACTAAGAAACCCACATCTTTCACACTAGACACTTCTCTTCCCTTTTCTAGCATAAGCACTTTTGTATCATCTAGCCTAGCCATTCTTTGAATATTGCCGATAAGCACAATTCGCCGGAAGAGGCGACCCACTTTGGACACGATCCCAACGCCGCTGCCGACGGCATGACGACGCGGCCAGCGCCAATAGGGCATCTCGGGGTAAATTTAAAGGACCACGCTCAGAGCAGGCAGTCTTATTTTAGACTTAGAACTAGTTATGTCAAGTACAACTAAATAAAAATCTTATAACGTTCTAAATCATGTGTTGTGTTGTGCGTCACTATAAAAACCAGAGTTCCCAAAGTCCAATCCTTATTCCCAGGGAAGGATATGGTAAGAATTCACCAATAAAGGAAATGAGAACTCCTAACTGGCGCCCGAGCAGGGACCCGTAATTTTTCTAGAAGCCATAATAATCTAGAAATATTACGGATCTAGACAATAGTAGGAAGAACTACACAGTTTAATGCAAGCCATGCCAGCAAAACGAGTATTAAAATAAAATAATTAATTGCTCGGGCACAAACCTGACCAATCCCAATTTAAAAAAAAAAAAAGAATGAATATAATATAGGCCACTAGGCCAACGGGAAATGCTTCACCTGATTATGGTGACACTTGAAACCAACTCGTGCCTCGGCTTGCATAAAACTGCCGACTCTTCAATTAACAATGCCGAACGCGTTTTGCTAACCACTGCATTCTCACGCCAGCAGAGTCAGGCAAGGTGGAATTAGCAAAACGAAGGAAAATTTTTGCGCCTCTTGCATTTTTTGGGCGTTAACATACAAATTGAAGAAACCGGAAAGGGAGCGTCACGCTTGCGTGTTTGACAACGGGGCCCTAAAAAAAAAAAAATAAAAAAGAAAGAAAATCTAGCCACATGCAGTGGCAAGGTTCAATTATCCCCATGAGTGGATATGTCATTTAAACTCCCTCTTCCGATGTCTTGCAACAGTAAATGAATGGTTGAAAAGCCAAGCCCTCCCTCAAGGAGCTGCGGAAAAAGTTCATTTTTGGTTAAAAAACCAAGCCCTGCTACAGTAAATGAATGGTTGAAAAGCCAAGCCTCCTTCAAGGAGCTGGGGAAAGAGTTCATTCTTGGTTGAAAACCCAAGCCTTCCTTCTGAGCAAGGAGCTGCTGAAAGTAAAAGCGTATGAATGATTGAAAAGCCAAGCCTTCCTTCAAGGAGTTGCGGAAAAAGTGTAATTGGTTGAAAACTCAAGCCCCCATAAGGAGCTGCGAAAATACGAGCCAACTAATGAAAAAAAAAAATATCAAATAAATTCTTGCTCTTTGATTCTGCGATTTAGTTTATTAATCAGGTTACCTTGGCCGTCTGCGGGCAGGAGTGGGATGCCTCCACTTGAGTATACACCTCAAGTTGGGACACCCAGCTCGCCTTCTATTTTAGAACCCACAACTATGATTTCCTCCTCCATGCTCTCGTCATCAGAAGAGGAGTCGCAATAAATTATTTCCGTTTGCACAGTTGGATTGAAATTTTCGTCCGATCGTTCCATGTTCTTGGCTGATACTAAATTAAACCTTACACCAACTTTGACCACTATGGGTTTCTGAGAAACACAAAATGAGAATATGCCTAGTCAGACGGTTGAGGTAAAAGAAACAAAAAATTCCTAAAAAACAACAATACAGGACAGAATCAACACATAAAAGGGGTGAAAGGAGAAATGTGAAACACATGCACAAACGCATTTTCAATTATGCACGCTCATCAGAAAATAACGCGAAAACCAAAAATTGTTACCCCTTGTTGAGAGTTTAAGGCATAATGATAGCATAACGGAGCTACTAAATTGGTAGCAATCTAGCATATGGTATCCTAATGTGTATTTTTCATTCTTACAGATAATATTGTGAGTATCACGAATTGTAAAATTTGCTACACAACGGGTGAGATTCAAATCCAGGTATACACATACACACTTTAGGAGTCACCCTCTCATAAAAACAAGTATCGCGTCCTACAATAGGGAATATAGAACTATTTAAAAATGGAAAACAGTTGCTGTAAAAAAAAAACTGAAATGAGTGACAACGAAAACTTGAGCAATTGGCAGCCGCAGGAGATGCCGCATACGTCACATCAGGGGTTGAAACTTCCTAAATAGGCAGCTAAATTAATTTTTTCTTCGAATTTCTTCCTTCAATAAATTTGGGTAATGCAGCAATCTCACTATGTGTTCTGTTTATTCACTTGTAAGTTTTTACACTAAACCTAGCTTAATTAAGAGCAGGGCACCAAGCCCCGCTTGGAGAGAAGTGTGGGGAGTTCTTTTGTGGGGAGAGCGATGGGCATCATGGGGAGAGCGGCGCGAGGTGAAAGCTCCCGCCTCCCTTAACCCTTGTGTTGCCCGTTTGGGCATAAACATGCTCCCCCCCTTGCAGGAGTGTAAGACCCAGGCAGTCTAATGGCACGCCCAAAGACGCTGGACAGGGTCCAGCCAAAGACCGTGCGCATCGCAATCGGTCGCCTGCCAACCCCGGGTAGACTCCCTTCCAACATGACCTCCGTCATCACGTCCGCGCCCAGGACCAACGACACCGACGACGGTCGGTAGAAAGTATCATCCGCCAGGACGATGCCCTCGAACTTTTTCGAGATTTGCGGGTCCACCGGAGAGCTTGTAGTGCAGCAGCACAAGCCATCGACCACCTTCAGGATAGCCTCCAATCGCCATCCTTCACTAATCGGGGACCGGATCACTGCTGCCACCAATTTCTCCGCCCCAATATTGACGGCTGTCAATTTAAAGGCCGTGGCCAGGGACGTCGCCATCGACGATACCGCCGAACAAGGGTCCACAAGGGCCTTCACGTCGAAGGTTTTCCCTCCCGTCTCGAGACGTACCATCGCCGTGGGCATGAGATGTGGATTGCGGTGCTGCAGCAGTGTGGCCAAAGTCAGCTTAGGATCGGAGTCTGGCGTTGGTGCGACCCTTCGTCTGGAGGACTCGGTGGCTCCGCGTACGACGGAGCATGGAGTGCGTCGACGTGGCTCCTCGTGGAAGTGGAGTAGCGTGTGGTGGTCCTCCTTGCATATTCGGCACCCATCACAGCTCAAGCAGCTTCCACCGGAGTGTTGGGGCAGGCAGTTGGCGCAGTACTTGTTTGCAAGCACTGCCCTCATCCTCTTCTCCACGTTCAGCCGCAGGAAGCGACGGCATCGCTTCAGAGGATGGATTCCGCGACAGACTCGGCAATGGAAGGACTCAGTTTCTCGCGAACCTCTGCGCTCCTCCTTCGATGCCTGTACTGAACGTGGTCTCGGAGCCATGGAAACGGGATATAGATTGGTTCAGGAAGCTGCCGGCACAAATAATGAAGAAAGCGGATTAATGTAGGACTATACAATACACATATTACTACTGGCATCTCGGCCCTGCTTAATTGGGGTAAGGACCAAGTGCTGGACGCTACTGTAGCTTTACGTAATGAGTTTGAATTCTTTCTTCTGGAGGAAAAAAGATCAGCTTTGCGACTGGACACTTCGATTCGCCCGAGACGCCATTCATTAAATGGAAGATTGTCGTCTTTGAGTACCACCAGATCGCCCACTTCAAGAGTTTTAGAAGGGAATCGCCACTTATTGCGCTCATGTAGCTCCTTTTAAACAAGTTTAAACAAGCCTCTACCTTAGCCAGCAGCGTAGAGAACTCTTCAAAAGTAAACTTTTGGTTGGAGGTGGCCTTGCAGAACAGAGTTTTAAAACTCTTAACTCCAGCCTCCCACAACCCTCCCATGTGTGGTGCCCCGGGAGGGATGAAATGCCAGGATAGATTCTGGTGGCTGTAGTGGGATAAGATTTTCTGCTGGGTAGAACTTAGGAAATCTTTTTCAAGCACTCTGGATGCACCTACGAAGATTTTTCCGTTGTCGGACTGCACTTGCTGAGGACACCCTCGCCTCGATACAAAGCGAGCGAATGCTGCCAGAAATGCTTCGGTACTTAGATCCGAAGTTGCCTCAAGGTGAATGGCTTTGGTGGAAAAGCAAACAAAGACACACACATATCCCTTTGATATGCGGCAAGCGCGGCCGGTGAAACTCTTGAGGTCGCAAAGACCTGCGAAATCTATCCCGGTGGTCGTGAAAGGACGTGCGACAGTAGTTCGCTGGGACGGAAGGGTGCCCATTAGCTGTGATTGCAGCCTTCTTTTGTAAATCACACAGACCTTGCATGAGTTGACCACCGATTTAACTAGATTCCGCAGTCTTGGAATCCAGTATCTCTGTCCGATGAGACGGACTACCAGTTGGCTGCCCCCATGGAGAGAGATCTGATGCGTGAAAAGCACCAACAGCCGGGACAATGGACTTACTACTGGCAACAGAATGGGGTTACGCTCATCGTAACTAAGAGCCGCTGCTTGTTGCACGCGCCCACAAGCTCGGATCACACCTGATGCGTCAATGAAAGGATTCAAGTTGAGAATGGTGCTAGACGTGGGCAGATATTTCTTCTGCTGTAGACACCGATGTTCCGTCGGGAAGTAATCACGCTGAGTGACTCGGATCAACGCCTGGAGTACTTGATTGATCTCGCTAGAGGTCACCTCCCCGGAGTAGTCGTTTGGAAGTTTACGACACTTTCTGCCGAAACGGACGTGATTCCATGGAGAGCTATTTGTTGCCGTCACAATTTTTGCTACCCGATTTGCGACAAACGTTGTCCATGTGCAGGGTGGCTTTTTTAACCACGACAGTGCCAGTTCAGCTAAAAGCTTGGCTCCGCATAATTCAAGGCGGGGCAATGAAACCGTTTTATCCGGGGCTACTCTAGATTTCGCTGCAAGAAGGCAGCATGATATGCCTTGGTCATTGCACCATAAGCCCGCTGTGACGCATCGCAACAACAGTGAAATTGAATGTCGGAATTTGGATCATGGAGAACCCACCGTGGAATTCGAATCTAGTCAAGGAAGGAGTAGCTCTTTGTAAAATCCTGCCACCTGTGATGGAGTTCACTGGGCAATTGATCATCCCACCCTAGCTCTTGTAGCCAAAGCTCTTGCATAAACACCTTGGCTTGAATTACAAAGGGAGCCAGCCAGCCAGCGGGATCGAATAACTTGGCGATCTGGCCGAGGACTTCTCGCTTAGTATAAGCTGACTTGATATCTTGGGGTGAGATGACAAAATAAAACTCATCCGTAGTCGCTTGCAACTGAGCACGCTCTTCACATTCGATGTCCACTTGCGCAAAGGAAAGCCAGCTGAACCAAGAGCGTCTTGAAGTTCATTGACCATTGCGATTGCCGTTGCTTCATTGTGAGCCCCTGCCAGGACATCATCGACTTACATATAGGACTTGATAATATCGCTAGCCAAAGGAAATTTGGATTGTACATCACTTGCGAGTTGCTGAAGTACTCGGATGGCTAAGAACGGAGCACAGTTAATGCCAAACGTGACGGTATTCAGCTCGTAATCACCAAGTTGCCCCTCATTATTTCGGAACAGGATCCTCTGAAATGGCGTATGGATTGGATCGACCATAATTTGGCGGTACATTTTTGTGATGTCGGCATTGAAAACTACTCGGAAAAAACGCCACTTGAGAATCTGAGTAGTGAGATCGGACTGAAGTACCGGACCAGGGTAAAGTATGTCGTTGAGACTTACTCCGTTTGTGGACTTGCGGAGCCAATGCCCCTGGTCTGGAATGGCCAAGGTTGATGTTGGTTGGATCTCGAAACGGAAGTGAGAGTATATCTCCCCGAAACATCGCTTCTTGTGGTCTTCTGGAAATTAACCTCGCAAACAGAATCAGAATCTTCTACCGGTTTGCCCGGTAGATCCTCCACCTCCCAAAACTTTGTGAGAAGAGTTTCAAGTGCCTCCTCTCTGCTAACAGCGACCCTAGTGGTGAACGCGACACACGAACTAACGGGGACCCTTGCAACGGGCCTGAAATGACCCAACCGAATCTCGTCTCTTGAGCCATTAAAGATCCGCACACATCGGTCTGGATGCCGGAAAGGGTCACCGCTGGTATCACATCAATGCCAAGAGGTAGATCGATCTTTGCCTTTAATCTGAAGGAGGGGTCGGCTAAAGGAATATTGGGCATTCCTTCCAGTGTGGCTTGGGCTATCGTACATGACGGCCAAGACAAAAGCTTCTATCTCTATCTGGACTGGAGGTCCATGTGATGACCGAATGCTTATGTGACAGACCTTCAAGGTTCTATTCACCTTTCCATTAATGCCTGTCACTTCGGCCCTGATAGTTTGAAATGGTAACTTCATGAGCCGGAACATTCATTCGGATATGAAATTGGCTTCCGAAGCCGAGTCTAATAGCGCCCGTGAAGCATAAGTAGTGCCCTTGTGCCAAAAGTCCACGATGGCTGTACCTAGCAACTTATCTCGTGAGGACCTTGCCTCAGAGGTAAAGTAAGTCCGGACAATGTTGTGAGAACTGGGCTGAGCTGGGACCGGGGTTGGACTATTCTCCAGTCGGGCATCCTTGTGCAAGAGCGTATTGTGACGCTCCTTGCACGTGAAGCAATTGTGCTGACTCGGACAATCTTTTACTTGATGTCCTCTTGCGAAACAGTTCAGACAAAGGGACTATTTCTTTATGTATGCCACCCTCTCTGGCACCGGCATCTGAAGGAAGCGGGGACATCGACGCACCGGGTGATTCTCCTTCATACAGAGATCACAGGATTTTGGTTTGGTGGTCACCTTGGCTTCAAATGTATTAGACTTTCGGGTGGCTGGAAGCGGATTTCGCGGAGGTTTCGAAGTGGGAACCGAAAGAGCCATTGCAGTTGTATTTAAAACTGCTTTGAGCGTCCGAAACCGCTCAGTGCGGAAATCGTCCATCATTTGCCACTCTGTAATGGCAGTCTTATCTCCCAGAGATTGTTCCCACAGTGAAAGGGTGTCTTATATCCCAGAGATTGTTCCCACAGTGAAAGGGTGTTCTTCGGCAATTTGATGGAACAGAAAAATACGAACATGCCTCCCCAAGTGGTTACTGGCAGGCCACAGTGCTCAAAACCACGAATGGATGCTTGCAGAGCATTTTGATGATCCTGTAATGCTTTTCCGGACTCATGGGAAATTTGAGGCAGGTCAAGAAGTGCTCGGAATTGGCTGTTCACAATAAGTCTCTTATTTTCGAAACGCTGTTTGAGTACATTCCATGCCGTTTCAAAACCATCATCATCTTTTGTAAGCGGGAATTTCGCTACAACGAGGTTGGCTTCACCCCTCGTTTTCGCTAGGAGATGGTACAGCTTTTCAACGGGGGAAATTCGCGAATCGCTTATGTAGATGGCTTTGAACAAGTCACGGAACGTAGGCCATTTTAAGTAATCTCCGGTAAAGACTTCTGTGTCAATGGGTGGCAATCGACAGCCTCGTTCTGCTGGTGCAGCGGTAGGCCCATGACGCTTCGGAGGAGTAGGAGCAGACGCTCCTATCTTTGAGTGCCTCGCATTTCTCATATTCCTGCTCGACCTTCTCCCACAACGCTTGAACTCGATCACGACGGAATTGAAGCGTAAATACGCTGACCTGGGACAGTGAAGTGACGTGGGTGTCGACTTCAAACTGAATTAGTTTATCGCTAATGGAGACAAACTTCTTCAAAGCCATGGTGGAAGCAACTAAAACCCTTTTGGTTTCGGACCGAGTGACTCTTGGGGCGGTTACCAATATCTGTGGAAATGGTACCAATGATTTGACCTCTTTTAGGCTTGCTCGTCGTGGCTCTGACGTGGCTTGCTGAAAGGTCGTGCTTGGTGGTGCGAACGTCAGAGCTAATGGACTAGAGAGGGTTTGAAATGCTCGGGAAGGAGGAGTAGTAGGGCTGGTACTTCTCTGGCGCTGACCTGGAGCAGCAATTGAGGATTTGCTCGTGGCCGCAGTGTTCTCAGCTTCTTTCTCGTGTTTTGACGGGCTCGTGCTCATAACCCCAGAGAATGGCGGTTATAAAGTACTGAGCTGTTTTGGCACGGCTTGAAAATTAGCGAAAAAACAGAATGAAACGTTTGGGATAAACTGGAACACTACCAAACCACTCAAAAAACGGATTTGAAACGCCTTGAAATAGGTTAAATAATCCCGAAAACGAGCTGGTACGTTTGGAATGAATTGGAACATTGTAATTGAAATATAACCAAAGATACGACTTGGAACGCGTGGATACACTTTGGAATTTGAATCTAAGTCCAAAGATACGACTTAGAACGCGTGGAAACACTTTGGAATTGAAATATCTCCAAAGATACGACTTGGAGCGAGTAGAAACACTTTGGAATTGAAATCTAACTCCAAAGATACTACTTGAAATGAGTGGAAACACTTTGGAATTGGAATATCTCCAAAGATACGACTTGGTGCGCGTAGAAACACTTTGGAATTGAAATCTAACTCCAAAGATACGACTTGGGACGCGTGGAAACACTTTGGAATTTAAAACTAACTCCAAAGATCCGACTTGAAAATGATTGGAACAATTTGGGAGTTCAATATTAAAAACCAAAGATACGACTTGGAAACGATTTAAAATCAGAACAAACAAAAGCGCGGAACACAAATTTTTAATAATTAAATATTATTCGATCTTTCATTCAACGTGATCCTTCAACATATATACCCCACAAAGTGCTTGCCAACCTAGGGTATACAGCACAGCTACTTTTGGTCGTTTGCTTTGTGCCGGTCTTTGGCACATGAGCTTGCAGCTGAGCTGGTATACTGCAGTTAAACGGGACTTATGTATGCACGTATGTATATAGACTGCAAGGGATAGCGGGATTTTGTTCGCGGTAATAGAAAAATATATTTGTGTGCGAAAAAATTAAGAATTTTTGTGGAATATATGTGTTGCCGAAATTCGGGCCTGCGAATAAACTTTGTACCACTGTACTACAAAACGGCACTTTGTCCGAACAAACAGAATGACGCTCTTTAAAAACTCTAAAACTCTCTCTCTCATCTTACTCTTGCGGTACTTTGTTATACATAAGTAGACACATAAGCGCGAAAAATACGCAGCTGCATTGATCTAAGTACATACATAATAACCGCGTGTTCAGTTGTTTTTTCGTAGCCAAGAGGCCAAGACTAGAGTAAGTGACATGAGATTGTACAATTATTAGTTATAAGAAAATTTGTAAATAACCTGAAATTACTTGCAGAATTAAAAAGCTTACCGCTTACCGCTTACCTAACCAGAGGAATTAATGGATTAAATTTATTTCAAAGGCACTGGCGGAGCTAGATTAACTAGTCGAACGAGCAACAATTCTTTTTAATTTCTATCGAAATCTTTAATTTCTATTGGAAATTAAATGTACTCTTTCGTAAAGAATTTTGAGCAAATTCTTTAATTCCTACGGTGTAGTAGAGCTACAGAGACCTAAAGAGGAGGGACTACACAAATCCCAAGGAAAGAACAAATTTAAATTTTACCACGCGTAAAATTACGTATAGACATGGCACCGACTGGAAACTGTGGTCTGTGCCAGGAGCCGGCCAACCAGGAAATGCTCACATGCTCCAGGTGTGCATCTCAATTCCACTGCACCTGCTGCGGATCGAAAAACAGTGCCACCTCGAGTTCCTGGATGTGCGAGACATGTCGCCACGTGCCTGATGAAGGCGAACATAACCTCGAAACTGAGTCACATTTCAAGGTTAACCAACCAGGTGACAAAGATCAGCACGTGGAAGATGAAGCGATGCGGAAGATCAGCAAATTCTTTTGCAACAATTAGAGGACGAAATGTGCCTCGAAAGCGAATATCTGCGCCGTAAGTACGCCTTACTCAACACGAGAGTACAGTCAAACGGAGAAGCAAAGAACCATCCACAACATACTGCTGGAATACCTCATTACATAATGATGACGAATGACAGTGCCACCAATACTCCACAGGCGACGAGTACCAGAGCGCAGAGCATGCCGTGCAAAGCCAATGCCATAACACCACAACAAGTGGCTGCTCGACAATCAATGCCGAGGGAATTACCAGTTTTCAAAGGAGATCCAAGAGAATGGCCACTTTTCATAAGCACCTATGAAACTAGCACCCGCATCGGTGGATACAGCAACGAGGAGAACGCTATGCGTCTTCAGAGATGTCTGAAAGGTAGGGCCCTTGAAGCCGTGCGAGACAGCTTACTGTTCCCAGAAATGCTGCCGAGCGTTATAAGTACTTTGAGAATGTACTTTGGACGCCCGGAACACATAATAAAACTGTTGATGGAGAATGTGCGAAATTTGCCTCCTCCAAAGGGCAAAGTAAAATTTTGAATTGCTTTGATTTTATTTGGATTAGATTTTATACCTTCTGTTGTTATTATATGACCAAAAAATTCTGTTTCTTTTTGCATAAATTCGCGTTTGTCGAGTTGGCTTTTAAGATTAGTATCTCTTAGTTTGTTAAGTACCTTTCTGAGTGATAGTATGTGTTCCTCCAATGAAGTGGAGTACAATATAATTTCATCCAGATAAACAAGACAATCTTTATAAATAAGGTCTTCCAAAAGATTATTCATGCATCTTCGGAATGTTGCCGGGGCATTTTTAAGACCAAATGGCATACGTGTGTATTCTTAATGGCAATATATCCCTTAGCTAAATCAATGGTGGTAAAGTATTGGCATTTTCCCAGTTTGTCGAGAATTTCATCCATGACTGGAATTGGGAATTTGCAATCTATTGTGACTTCATTTAAATTTCGGTAGTCAACGACTAATCTGTATTTTTGTTTATTGGAAGCATCTTCTTTTTTTGAAACGATCCAAATGGGTGAACAGTAGTGAACCCTGTTCGATCATTTCATTTATTTGTTTGTTGATTTCTATATCAAATGTTTGGGGATATTTGTATGGACGTTTATAAATTGGGTCCTCAAATAGAGTGCTTTATAGTACTCGTGAAAGTCAAATTTTCACCTTCGCGGTACTGAATGTCACTGAATTCGTACAAGACTTTTCTAAGTTTTTTTTTCTTCGTTGTTTAAATGGTCGAGTCATTGCTTTCTATTATTTCATTTTCAATCGCAAAATTTGTGTCTGGGTCCCTCTCTGTAGATGGGGATGTTATGTTATGTTATGTTATGTTATGTTCTTCTTCTATTTCTTCAATATGTCTGAAATAAAATGTATAGTTTCCTAGTTTTGCGTATTCTTCTTCATAATTTATTTGGGCTTTACATGCTTTTAGGGAAGTTCTGCCTATCAACATGTCATATTTATTTGAAAATTTATGGATATAAAATTTTTGTTCTGTTGGACAAAGTTGACTGGGTGCAAGAAAGATGATTTCTTTTAATTCTACTGCTCCTTAAATCATGTGTATTTTGGAATCTCCTAAATAGGTTTTGAAATTAAAAAAGTTTTCGGACATTATGTTTATTGAATACCCTGAGTCGACTACACATCTCAAAGGTTTTTTGTTCATTGTTATTCTGAAGAAAGACTTGTCTCTATCTCTTCTTCCGGTTTTTCCGAGGCATTCTCATAAAAATTTTCGGATATGTCCATTTTGCTAATTCCACTATTACTTTCTCTTTGCAGGCTGGTTTGTTACATTATTTTTTGGATAGTTATTTTGCTGTTGATTATTCATTGGATTTTGAGCCCTGTCAATATTTAATTTTTGTTGAAATTCTTGGAAAGGTTTTTGATTTTGTGTTGAATCTGATTGTTTTGTTTGAGACGGAGTTGTACTATTGGGTACAAAAGATTTTCCACTTTTATGATTTCTGTTATACTATCCTCGTATAGCCCTTCTCTTTGAGCTACTTGTTTCAGCTTGCTAACTGTGGTTATATCATATCTAGCTAACGTCATAAATAATGTATCGGGTAATTTTTTGTTGATTACATATTTTATGGTGTTATTTAAAGCATTTGTATAAAGGGTAGTGTTATTTGCATCGTTTTCAAGACTAAGCTTGTTTGTGATAATATAGGATTTATCTTTCGGATTCTGTTACAAACTTACGAAGGTTTCCTGTATAATTGGTGTTGTAGAGGCGTCGAAGAAGTTCCTCACATGGGGTCTGCGTCTTCAATTCATTGATGAGGAATATTCTTAGTTCCGGACAGGTTTTGGCTTCTCCAATTTGCGAAAGTCGTTGTGCCTCTCCAGTGAGCTGCATCTCGATTGCGCTGAACAATATGTTATGTTGCCTTATGTCATGGGTTGGATATAGGTACATGATGAAATCTATCCTCCTTATGAATGATGTCAGATTCTCTGGTACTCCATCATAGTTTGCCACCTGTCTTAACGAAGACAGTGATTGATTTAGATGGGATTCCGTGAGTTCTACGGCCATTTTTGTTTTTTAGTGGTTTTTTATTTTGTTCGCACACAAGTTGGCGATTTGTTCCACAACTGGAGTTTATGGTTGTAACACACACAGTTGATATTTCCGCACACAGTTGGCGTTTTTGTTCCACAATTGGAATTTTATGGTTGTAACACACAGTCGATATTTCCGTCCACAGTTGGCGTAAATATTTTTCACTATTGTAGACTTTTGAGCGTTCCCGTAAGTTTTTAATGTCGTCTCGGAGTTTTATAGTGCGTATTCATTAATTCTTTGTAACGCACGGATAATAATTCTATGTGTCACACGGATAGAATAACAAGTTCACTTTTACGGATCCTACCGACTGCGCCAATTTTGTATCTGGTCTTTCCAGATAGGAAAAAAAAATATTGTTTTTGTTGAGTTAAAAGACGGGATTTGATTCAATGAATGAATACTTAAAACTAAAGTACAAAGATGTCTTAGAGTAATATTTATAGGGTAAATTCGCGAGCCCTTCAGTGGCATGATCGATATTGATGTGGTTTGATTGGCCCGAATTTTAATGCTGAATCTAAAAGCTTTTGACTTTTAGGGGACAATTATTATTTCAAGTGTTCAATTATTTATGAATAAAACGGATTTGATTGGCCCTAATTTAGGAGGATAATTGTTAATGCAAGTGTTTGAAGTGTTTACAAAAAACGGATGTTTACTTTAAAGTTATTAATTTTAGGGGGCGAAAAATTTATGAGGTTTTGGGTATTAAAGTTGGATATATGTATGACTTCATGTGTATGATCATGCATGCATTGAGTTGAGAGAGAGAATTATTTCAACACATAGCACCAATTACCACTTTTGAAACAGCATAATATTCAATATCGGGCATATACTGGATGTACCTGTTGTCGTTGTTGGTCATTTGTTCTTCATCTATTGACTGTGAAACGGCGTGATTTTCGTTGTTCTAATCTTCTGAATTCATTGCGTTCAGCTCGTGTATCTTCTGGCTTTTCTTGATGCAATTGTCCCATTCTGACATGTGCATCAGTATTTTGTTGCTGGATTTGTACATCTGTTCTTTCGGATATGCTATTTCCCAAGTACCGAGCATTACTTGTACTGCGGCTCAAATTAGACTCCATAATTTTATATATATAGATATTCATATGTGTGTGATCATGCATGCATTGAGTTGAGAAAGAATTATTTCAACACCGCAAGTATGTCCACAAATTTATCTTAAACTTAACAAAATCGTAAACTCTACATGCTTCTGACCATCATTAACTAATTGTCTAACAAAATGATATCTAATCTCCACATGCTTCGTCCTTGAATGGTGTACCGGGTTCTTAGCCAATTGCTGCGCGCTGAGGTTATCGCCATACAAAACGGTAGATGTATCTTCTTCTCCGCAAACCAATCTTGATAATTAATCGACGCAATGGCTTCTTTGCGCGAATTAAGATTGAGTCTGTTCTGGTTGAGTGTTAAATCAAGACTGCTTTATTGAATCAAATCATATTCTGGTTTGGCTTACATCTAAGTGTTTATAATGTTTTCTTCTGGTCACTTTTCTTGTGACACTCTATGTTTAGGGAAACTGTCACTTATCTTGTGACACTCTATGTTTAGGGACTCTGTCACTTATCTTGTGACACTCTATGTTTAATGGAATGGTATTGTTTATGTTTACATTAATGTGGAGTGTAGACCTCTTGGGTCGGCTGTTATGGGAAGTGTTGCTAATGGCATAACTCCTCCCCTCTGAGAGTATGAATTCTCCTGAATTCTGTTTACATTAATGTTTATATTTTTCTTTTTACAGTATATATGTATATAAATGGATAAACATATAATAATAATAATAAAAAGTGTTAAAAATATGCCATTTGTCATTTTCTTTTCGTATTTAAGTTCTGTGATTTCTTTTAAATTGTCAAAATTATCTATTGTTACATGATCAAAGTTTATTGTGTTTTTATAGGTTTGATTCAATAGTTCTGTTGGATAAAAAAATTTTTCATGAAATTCTGTTTTTTCGTTAAAAAATATTTCATTTAGAATTTGAATTTTACAGTTACCGAATTGAATTAAGTTACTTCCATTAAGTATAATATTTCTTTTATCGCAATTTTGATATATTTTTGTATTCTTGGCATTTTTGATTATAATTGTATCATCGTCAATTTCTTCAATACTCGTTATATTGTTGAATATAAATTTGCAATTATTATTAATGGTACAACTTTTACTTAATTTTAATTCTTTTAAAATTTTGTTGGGTTCATATGTAAATGTTTTATTATTTATTTCTGCAATTAACTGATTTTCTTGGTCTATTTGTATATAATCTATATTTGGTATAGGAATAATTAACTTAACATCTATGGTTATAAATGATTTTGGGATTTTAATTGCGATTATGATGCAATTATTCTTATATTTTAAAATGCCCATACGGATTAGCTTTAATTTATAAAAATCAATGTCAAATTTATTTATTTCCTCTTCTGATAAAATTTCTGGTACGATTATATTATTTTTTGCTGATGCTATGTTTTCCTGAATATAATTTATTTTGAATTCTATATTTTTTAATTTTCCCATTTGGTCATTATGAAGTATTTTCATTTCTATTTCTTGATTTTGATTGTCCATGCTTGTAAGTATGTCCTTGATTATTGTTCTGTCTTGTTTAATTGTTTCTGCTAAGTTGTGTATTGTTTTATTAAAATGTGTATTTATAACAATTTGTTGGTTCATGTCTTGTATAATATTATGGTTGTTTTGGTCAATATTGTTAAGGTGGTCTAAAATATCTGTTCTATCTTCATCGTCCATAATTCCAAAAAGCCATTTGTATGTTGTTCCTACAATATTTAACATTCCTCTTTTTATTCTGTTGTTTGGGGTTATGGATTTTATTTTAGCTCTAATTAGATTTATTTCGGCTAATAGCTCCTTTTTTCCTGTGATGTTAAAATTTTTAATGTTTGTCTCCATTTGATTTATTATATTATTTAAAGGGTCGATATTAATAATGTGTAGTATAATTACTGTTTCATTAACTATTTCCGTGGAATAAGTTTGTATAGGTGCATATCGTGCATTTGATTGAATTGGTTCAATTTGTAATCTGCCTTGAACACACATTATAACATAAAAAATTATGAAAATCTGAGGATAAGAGAAAAAAAAAATTTTTTGTTTCAAAGATGTCAATCTGTCTTTTGTTGGAAATTAATTTTTTCCTGCTTTGACGGTCTTTTTATATTACATGGATGAATATTATTTAATGTTGTAATTCTAAAATAAGGTTCATCCTTATGCCTAACTCG
This sequence comes from Drosophila willistoni, assembly GCF_018902025.1. Lineage (NCBI taxonomy): Eukaryota > Metazoa > Arthropoda > Insecta > Diptera > Drosophilidae > Drosophila > Drosophila willistoni. The sequence continues at coordinate 29,763 of NW_025814262.1, forward strand.
TTTATAGTTTTTAATTGGTCCTTCCTGTCTTTCCTCCTCATAATCTTCTCTTGTTTTATTTTGTTTGCTTAAAATTTTTTCTTTGTGTTTGATAATAGTGTTTTTTAGTTTTTCCTCATCTTCTATGTTTTTTGCATAATTTGGTGTACATTTTATTGTAGAGTGATAACGGTTATTATAAGCTGTTATTGCTAATTGCATTTTGGATGAAATTGATAAATCATCATCTATTCCTGCTATTATTTCAATGAGAGTAGAATGTAGTCTTTCTATGTCTGCATTTCCTGTATGTGAATTTGGCTTTGTATAATGGATTTCTATTTGTTCTTGGTTTAAGTATTGTTTTATCTGTTCTGATCTAAATTCATTATCCATTATTATTTTATGTGGCTTATTGAATTTGGCAAAGTGTTCAATCATAATTTCCATTTTAGTTTTCCAGTTTCTATCTGTTATATTATAAGCGACTGCGAATTTTGTGAGCTTGTCTATGATTGTAACAAACGATTTGTGTTTTATATGAAATATGTCCAAATGTATAATTTGATTTTTGACATCCGGTGTTTCTGTGAATTGAAACTTAGGTTTGATTGGTTTTCTGTCATATTTAATTTCCTTACATTTTTTACAATTTGAAATTATCAACTGAATATGGTCTCTTAGCTTTGGAAAATATATTTTGTTCTTTAACGAATTAAAAGCTTCATTTATTCCGCTATGTAATGAATCTTTGGTGTGGTAAATAGCTATTTGTTTGTGTAACTCTTCCTCGCTTGAAATTTCCTGAGCTCTCTTAGTACATTTAAAAAATTTTATATTATTACAGTGTGAAAAAATGTTCATTAAGATACATTGTATCTTATAATATTCTGAGTCTGGAACTTCTGAAAAAATTCCTACTGTTCCTTTATTTATATTATTTTGCATTTTGATTTCGATTTCAATTTCTGTTTCTGCTGGGCTTACTTCTATTATTTTTCTACCATGCTGAATATTAATATTGTCCGTTGTTGTATAAGTTACTATTATCTGAGTTTTATATTTGTTTACAATATCGTCTTTTATATAGAAATTTGTAATTTTATATTAGAAATTTCTCCTTCCTCTGCTGAATGCTGTGTATCTGATAGTTCAAAGTTTGACTCATTTGTTTTATCCTTGTTTATTAGTTCAGCTGTTTCCTGTCTACTTAAAAATCTGCCACTTTATTGTCTTTTCCTTTCAAATATATTATGTCATAATCGAATTCTTGTAATTTTAAAATCCATCTTTGGTGTCTTGCTGTCATTTCTTTCCCTTTGTATTTTGCGTTTAGATATTTTATCGGAGCATGATCTGTTATAATTTGGAATTTATTACCTATCACATAGTGTCTAAAATAGTTTACTGCATGTATAATGGATAAAAATTCTTTATCAATTGTACTGTAGTTTTTTTCGTGTTTATTTAGAGTTCTTGAATGGAACTGGTTGCTCTTGTTGAGACAATACTGCACCTATTGCGAAGTCACTGGCATCTGTTGTAATGGTAAATGGTTTATCAAACTCTGGATATTTTAAGATTGGATGTGAGCTTATAAGTGTTTTAAGGTTTTCAAAGGCATCTATAAACTGTGGGTCATTTGTATTAATTTGTGTGCCTTTTTGTAAATATCTGATCATTGGGTAAGCTATTTTGGAATAGTCCTTAATAAATTTTCTGTAAAATCCTGTCATACCCAGAAATCCTTTCAATTGCTTTTCTGTTTTAGGTAGCTGCATTGCTTTTATTGCTTCTATTTTATGTGGATTGGGTTTAATCCCATCCTTTGTGAGAATGTGTCCTAAATATTCAGTATATTGTTTCATGAAGGAACATTTGTCTGGTTGAATTTTTAAGTTATGCTTTCTAAGTATTTTGAAAATGTTTTCTAGAGCAATCTTATGTTCCTCAAGTGTTGTTGAAAATATCAAAATATCGTCCATGTATACAACACAACTTTTGTTTATATAATCCCTCAGTATTTCATTCATTAAACGTTGAAATGTGGCTGGGGCATTTTTTAACCCAAAAGGCATTCTAACATATTCATATAAACCCATTGGTGAAATGAATGCTGTTTTCTCTATATCTTCTTCTGCCATTAAAATTTGGTGATAGCTTTTTGCTAAATCTAATGTAGTAAAATATTGGGCTTTACCGAGTTTGTCTAATACAGCGTCCATGATAGGTATTGGGTACTTATCTGGAACGGTTACTTGGTTTAAACGCCTATAGTCTACACAAATACGATACTTTTGAATTCCAGAGCTATCTCTTTTTTTAGGTATGACACATATTGGAGAACTATATTTGCTTTTGCTTTTTCTTATAATTCCATTGTTTTCCATATAAATTATTTGTTTCTTTATTTCTTCTTCATATTTTGGGGAGACCCGATAGAGTTTTGAATTAATAGGTTGGTCTGTAGTAGTTTTTATGCTATGAACCATAGTGTTAGTATTGGTTAAGTGATCCCCTTCTTTGAAACATAACTTTTCGTACTTTTTTGAAAGATTTCTTATTATTTGTTCTTCCTCAGTATTGAGTTCTTTTAACTTAAGATCATCAATTTCACTTACTTCCATTACGCAAACATCTTCTGATTGTTTGGAAAGGAATGGAATTTCGACCCCATTGTTAAGTTTAATAATTTTGTTTTGAAAATCAATATTTGCAAAATTCCTTTGAATGAAGTCCATACCCAATAGAAAATCATATGATTTTTCCAGGGGCATAGCCACCCATTTTGTTCTTGCATAATTTATATATTTAAACTCCCTTGGCACTTTTGTTTTCACTAAGTAACTGTCACTTTCTATTTTTCCCTTTATTGTATGTATGGTTTTTGAATATTTTTCAATTATTTTGTATTTGGAATTATGTACATTAGTTGTGTTTAAAATGCTTATGCTTGATCCTGTATCTACTAAAATAATATAAGTATCTTCCTCTATTGTTCCTTTTATAAAAATTTTTTTTTCATCCGAGGCTAGTTGGTAAAAAACTCTTGATTATCTGTGCTGTTTACTACTTCCTCATTTATATTATCTACACTCATTGCTTCTGCTGGTGGTTGCTGATTATTTTGTGGTTGCTGATAATTTTGATTTTGTCTTACGTTCTGACTCTGTTGTCTATTCGGATTTTGATACTGTCTCGTATTTTGACTCTGTTGTCTATTGGGATTTTGAGACTGTTTTACATTTTGACTCTGTTCAGTATTTCGGTTTGTATTTTTATTAGTTGTCTGTTTGTTATATGTACTATGGTCATTGTCATTTTTGGTTAATAATAGTTTTTTATTTAAATTTCCATAATTCAGACCAATATAATTTGCAAGTTCAATTCTTATATCTGTTAATGTTGTTTTATTCATTAAGGCAATGGCCATTGGACCACAAGATAATTCTTTTACTCTTTGAATTAAGAGACCACTTAATATGTCAACTAATCTGCTATTGTTTTCAAAGACCGAAAAATCAGTAATTTCCTCAACAATTGCTCTTACTTTAAAATCAAGATCTCGAACGGTAGTTACCCTTAAGTTATTAATTTTTCTGGTTAGACCCATTTGATCCGTTCTTGGGCGATAATGATGTCGAAGACGAGTTTTGCAATCAGCCCAAGATGTAGGGGGGTTAATATTAAGCATAGTTCTAGCCTGACCTTGAATTTTGGTGTTGAATATAACAGTGAAGACCTGGTCGTTATCATCATACTCCTCCATGATTTGGTTGACTGCCGAAATGAAACCATGTAACGTTCCCTCCTGTCCAGTGAACACCGGCAAGTACCTTGTTTCCTTCTCGATGCTGTTTCTCTCCCTTGTTGTTGGATTAGAATGCATCTCTTGATTGGATATTATTATTGATGTTAGCATTTGAATGCATTGTTGTATTTCGTTAATTTGTGCCATTTTAATGGTGTATGTTTTATTGTTTCGTTAACTTTTTTTTTTTTTTTTTTAAGTTTCCACAATAATTCTGTTTGTTTGCACAAAGTGTTTTTACAATATTATATTGTTTCGTTATTTGTCACAAAATGTTTTTATAATATTATATTGTTTCGTTGGCTTAGATTTTCTCCAAAGTTTCCACAATATATATATTTTATTTTGTCACTAAATGTTTTGTTTTCCACAGTATTATATTGTTTCGTTATCTTTGATTGCGTTCAAAGTTTCCACAATATTTTAACTGTGAACTCGAGTACCGACTGCGCCAATTAAGATTGAGTCTGTTCTGGTTGAGTGTTAAATCAAGACTGCTTTATTGAATCAAATCATATTCTGGTTTGGCTTACATCTAAGTGTTTATAATGTTTTCTTCTGGTCACTTTTCTTGTGACACTCTATGTTTAGGGAAACTGTCACTTATCTTGTGACACTCTATGTTTAGGGACTCTGTCACTTATCTTGTGACACTCTATGTTTAATGGAATGGTATTGTTTATGTTTACATTAATGTGGAGTGTAGACCTCTTGGGTCGGCTGTTATGGGAAGTGTTGCTAATGGCATAACTCGCTCTGTTGATAACGCCATGTACTCTGCCTCGGTACTGTTAAGAGCAACCCTGCTTCTCCGATTTCCATGAATCGGTCCACCAACCAGAAAATATACATATCCTGTATAAGACTTGCGATCAATGTTTTCGCCTCCCCAATCTGCGTCCACGAAACCAGTAAATGCCGCATGCAGATATCGTAAAACATGCTTTATGGCTGTAAGGTGTTCATTATGGGGGTCCTTGTTACGTTAGGCCAACTTCGATACTGAGTGGAGTATATCTGGTCTAGTAGTCAACGCAAGGCACATTAGCTCGCCTATCATTGACTGATAAAGAGTTGCTTCAACCCTGCTTCTAACGGTGTTGCAGCTGGTCTGTACAGAGCATAGCCATAGCGCTCAAATAGATCCTTGATGTACTGTCAATGACCCAATGATATTTCGCCAAGTTCGTCATCACGGTGAACCTCCATGTCAAGGAACAGACGCACAGGTCCCTTGTCAACATATTCAAACGCTGCCATAATAGCTGACTTAATCCTGTCAAGATCCGATTTCTCTTGGCATCCTATAAGAAGATCGTCTACATAAACATGGACTAGTGATAGATTACCTTTTGCTTGCTGTTTGTATAGACATGGTTCATTGTCGCAAGATGTGAAACCATTAGCTCGCAATACACTATCGAGTTTGGAATTCCACTCCCGTCCAGACTGTTTGAGTCCATATAACGCCTTTTTCAAGAGAAGTACCTGGCTTTTGTCATCAAGTGCGTATCCTTCGGGCTGCCTCATGCATACGGTAGTGTATCTTCGATCCCAGTATTTTAATTGACTCTCTGAGAGTCAGTCGTTGCTGAGCGTTGAGGAGTGTGGACAGATATCGAGAGAACATTAATGATGACTACGATAAATAATAACTATAATAAACAATAACTACAATAAATAATAATAAGTACATTACAAAATAAAATAAACTACAGTTAATTTAAAGCAAATAAAACCTAAACACTCTGATATCGATCAGTTCATCTACCGCCCACAATATCAGAAGTGGTGAACTTTAACGCAATAGACATCAACATTGAGGTTCACAATTTGCCAACTTTAAAGAAGTGGCTGGAGCTGTTGGACTTGCCTACAACAGGGTCAAAGGACGAGCTTGTGGCTTAACGATGTTCCAGTGGATCGACGAGGAGCTTGTTCCATATCTATTGGAACTGAGACTGTCGAGGAAAGAGCAGAAGACGAAAGTAACTGTCAACTGTCAGAGACCAGAAATGAGAAAGAGGGAGACAACATCACTGATGTCTTTCTGAAAAAATTGTGCGATTTACTGCGACCACAATTGTTCGACATAGTGGCGCCTCAACGCCAGACACAAAACGATACGCACGATTCAGTGCCGACGAGCAATGAATGTTGCGCGAACGACAGCGGCAGAGAAAACGAGATGGCAGCAGAACTAATTGGCGCGCAAAACCAATGTCTTGAACCAGAACCAATTGACGCGCAAAGCCAGCGTCGTGAACCAGTGTTGGTAGACCAATGTTGGAAAGCGGTTTTTCGTCAGCTGCAAAATTCCAATTAGCAAAGGAACCGTTGTTGGAATTTACTGGGAACTCGTGTGGAAAGAAATGGGTCACGCAGCTGACAAATATAAGCGGTGTATATGGAATCAAAGATGTACAAATGCACAAGCTTCTAGTCTCCAAACTTAAAGGACGGGCTCATAAGTGGCTACATGCCAATGGTATGCGCATTTTGGAACCCGTGGACAACATATGTGAGCAGCTTGTCGAGTCGTTCGGGAAAACTGTGTCTCAAGCAGATGCCAGGCGCCTATTCGAGTCTCGAGTTTGGAGCGCCAATGAGAGTTTCGTCAGTTACATCGATGAGAAGGCCAGGCTGTCAAATGCTTTCTGCATCAGCGAAGAGGAGCGAGTAGACAAAGCCATTGTAGGTATTCCTGTGGAGGGACTGCAGAATTGCAGAATTACGCCGTGCATTTTCAGACGTTCCAAAGAAGATTTTCTATGCTACAACTGCAACTCGAAGGGCCACATGAGCAAGGACTGTAAGAAACCCGACAGAGTGCCAGGGTGCTGCTTCGGATGCGGTGCCTTGGATCGTTGGGTGGCTAAATGTCCACTTGTTTACCAGAGAAGATACATTTAATTTCACTTAATCATAAATATTACGGATTAAATAAGAGTCCACTTTTGTCCCATGGAAAAGTCAAGTGTTTTGTTTTCAAAAATTCAATAAAAGTATTCATTATAATTTTGGGAAGAGATTTTACGAAAGCATGTAATATTAAGTTAGATTTAAATGCCTTGAAAATGGTTACACTCGTTTACACTTGGAGAGCGTTCGGAGTTTGAGTCCTTGTCATTACAGACATGCCATACAGATTTGCAAATAGCTAGAAATGTAAATGTTGAGAGAATAGTTGATGAAATAGTTAAGGAGAAAAATTGTAAGAATAGAATAGTCACCAAAGAATGTAACCCCGCAAGTGGGGACGAGGAAATTGTTAGCGAAATAGTTAAGGGGAATGATAGCTGTTATTGAGTTGGTCAATGAAAAAGTTAGATCTGATAGAAAATGTGAAGAAAGAAATGAAACTACTGATGACCAATCTCTAAGCGAAATAGAATTTGAATTACTAAATATCGAGTGTTTCAACACTGGAGTTGATTGCAAAATAGGTGAAAGGTTAGATTTTAAAACCCGGAAAAAGTTTGAGCAATTGGTATTTGGTAGCAGAAAGGCCTGAATTGCCTGATGTAAAATGTGAAATGAAGCTCAACTTGGAGGGGTCGAAGGCATTCAGTTGTGAGCCTATTATGAGAAAGGGAAATTGCAGGCGGTGTTAGACGCGTACTTGGAGAAGAAAATCATTTGACCTAGTGAGTCAGCTCACTAGATTGTTTTGTTTGAGACGGAGTTGTACTATTGGGTACAAAAGATTTTCCACTTTTATGATTTCTGTTATACTATCCTCGTATAGCCCTTCTCTTTGAGCTACTTGTTTCAGCTTGCTAACTGTGGTTATATCATATCTAGCTAACGTCATAAATAATCTATCGGATAATTTTTTGTTGATTACATATTTTATGGTGTTATTTAAAGCATTTGTATAAAGGGTAGTGTTATATGCATCGTTTTCAAGACTAAGCTTGTTTGTGATAATATAGGATTTATCTTTCGGATTCTGTTACAAACTTACGAAGGTTTCCTGTATAATTGGTGTTGTAGAGGCGTCGAAGAAGTTCCTCACATGGATGAGGAATGTTCTTAGTTCCGGCCAGGTGTTGGCTTCTCCAATTTGCGAAAGTCGTTGTGCCTCTCCAGTGAGCTGCATCTCGATTGCGCTGAACAATTAATTCTATGTAACGCACGGATAATAATTCTATGTGTCACACGGATAGAATAACAAGTTCACTTTTACCGATCCTACCGACTGCGCCAATTTTGTATCTGGTCTTTCCAGATAGGAAAAAAAAATATTGTTTTTGTTGAGTTAAAAGACGGGATTTTATTCAATGAATGAATACTTAAAACTAAAGTACAAAGATGTCTTAGAGTAATATTTATAGGGTAAATTCGCGAGCCCTTCAGTGGAATGATCGATATTGATGTGGTTTGATTGGCCCGAATTTTAATGCTGAATCTAAAAGCTTTTGACTTTTAGGGGACAATTATTATTTCAAGTGTTCAATTATTTATGAATAAAACGGATTTGATTGGCCCTAATTTTAATGCTTCATTAGCGTTCTCACGCTTTTGACTTTTAGGAGGATAATTGTTAATGCAAGTGTTTGAAGTGTTTACAAAAAACGGATGTTTACTTTAAAGTTATTAATTTTAGGGGGCGAAAAATTTATGAGGTTTTGGGTATTAAAGTTGGATATATGTATGACTTCATGTGTATGATCATGCATGCATTGAGTTGAGAGAGAGAATTATTTCAACACATAGCACCAATTACCACTTTTGAAACAGCATAATATTCAATATCGGGCATATACTGGATGTACCTGTTGTCGTTGTTGGTCATTTGTTCTTCATCTATTGACTGTGAAACGGCGTGATTTTCGTTGTTCTAATCTTCTGAATTCATTGCGTTCAGCTCGTGTATCTTCTGGCTTTTCTTGATGCAATTGTCCCATTCTGACATGTGCATCAGTATTTTGTTGCTGGATTTGTACATCTGTTCTTTCGGATATGCTATTTCCCAATTACCGAGCATTACTTGTACTGCGGCTCAAATTAGACTCTGTGACACCATAATTTTATATATATAGATATTCATATGTGTGTGATCATGCATGCATTGAGTTGAGAAAGAATTATTTCAACACCGCAAGTATGTCCACAAATTTATCTTAAACTTAACAAATTCGTAAACTCTACATGCTTCTGACCATCATTAACTAATTGTCTAACAAAATGATATCTAATCTCCACATGCTTCGTCCTTGAATGGTGTACCGGGTTCTTAGCCAATTGCTGCGCGCTGAGGTTATCGCCATACAAAACGGTAGATGTATCTTCTTCTCCGCAAACCAATCTTGATAATTAATCGACGCAATGGCTTCTTTGCGCGCTGTTGATAACGCCATGTACTCTGCCTCGGTACTGTTAAGAGCAACCCTGCTCAAGCAGATGCCAGGCGCCTATTCGAGTCTCGAGTTTGGAGCGCCAATGAGAGTTTCGTCAGTTACATCGATGAGAAGGCCAGGCTGTCAAATGCTATCTGCATCAGCGAAGAGGAGCGAGTAGACAAAGCCATTGTAGGTATTCCTGTCGAGGGACTGCAGAATTGCAGAATTACGCCGTGCATTTTCAGACGTTCCAAAGAAGATTTTCTATGCTACAACTGCAACTCGAAGGGCCACATGAGCAAGGACTGTAAGAAACCCGACAGAGTGCCAGGGTGCTGCTTCGGATGCGGTGCCTTGGATCGTTGGGTGGCTAAATGTCCACTTGTTTACCAGAGAAGATACATTTAATTTCACTTAATCATAAATATTACGGATTAAATAAGAGTCCACTTTTGTCCCATGGAAAAGTCAAGTTTTGTTTTCAAAAATTCAATAAAAGTATTCATTATAATTTTGGGAAGAGATTTTACGAAAGCATGTAATATTAAGTTAGATTTAAATGCCTTGAAAATGGTTACACTCGTTTACACTTGGAGAGCGTTCGGAGTTTGAGTCCTTGTCATTACAGACATGCCATACAGATTTGCAAATAGCTAGAAATGTAAATGTTGAGAGAATAGTTGATGAAATAGTTAAGGAGAAAAATTGTAAGAATAGAATAGTCACCAAAGAATGTAACCCCGCAAGTGGGGACGAGGAAATTGTTAGCGAAATAGTTAAGGGGAATGATAGCTGTTATTGAGTTGGTCAATGAAAAAGTTAGATCTGATAGAAAATGTGAAGAAAGAAATGAAACTACTGATGACCAATCTCTAAGCGAAATAGAATTTGAATTACTAAATATCGAGTGTTTCAACACTGGAGTTGATTGCAAAATAGGTGAAAGGTTAGATTTTAAAACCCGGAAAAAGTTTGAGCAATTGGTATTTGGTAGCAGAAAGGCCTGAATTGCCTGATGTAAAATGTGAAATGAAGCTCAACTTGGAGGGGTCGAAGGCATTCAGTTGTGAGCCTATTCTGAGAAAGGGAAATTGCAGGCGGTGTTAGACGCGTACTTGGAGAAGAAAATCATTCGCCCTAGTGAGTCAGAGTGATAGACGATTTATTAGACAATCTTGGCGACAAACGTTTTTTTTTCTAAATTGGATCTAAAAGATGGCTATGGCCACTTTATGACCTATTGAAGAAAGATAGGGTGTTTAAATTTGGAAAGGAAGAGCTGGAGTGTTTTTCGTTGCTCAAAGATAAATTAGTAGAATCGCCAGTGGTGGCAATATATAACCACAAGGACGAAGTAGAGCTGCATTGTGATGCGTTAGTCTTTGGGTCAATGTTAATGCAAAGGAAAGAAGACAAAAAACTGCACCCTGTTTTCTATTTCTCAAAACGGACGCCTGATGCAGAATCAAAGTACCACAGTTTCGAATAAGAGACCTTGGCAATAGTATATGCAGTCCGTAGGTTCAAAGTGTATTTTTTTTTTTTTTTTTTTTTTTTTTTATATAGACGTAGTCGCACAACGTTCAGTACGAACAAGTGGCCCATATGACACAAGGCCCGGGCCTGTTACGAATGACTCTAAGTAAAGTTAATGTTACAATCTCTACACACTCCGACCTAAGGGCATAGGCGTATTACATATATAAACATAAATTAAACTAAAAAAATAGAAAATATTAAATGTAATGAGATAATATGTTACATATAAAAAGAAAACAGGATAGGTTAAAATAAAGATGATTACAACTAATTACGAGCGAGGAAGGACAAGATCGCAGTTTTTATATTTGGAAGCGATGTTTCGGAACCGATAACGTGCCAAAGTCTGTTGTAGTCACTACATAGTATACGAAAAGGTTCATGCAGAGAATAGTTAGTTGTGCAAGTGGGAAGTATAAGCGGTGTGAAATTGCGGGTCCTTCTAGATGTTAATTTGGCTCAACAGCTCGGAAGAGTCAATCTCACCATTCAAAAGTTTGTAAAGAAAAGTTACACCAAGCATTGTTCTACGATTAGTTAAAGAAGGAAGGTTAATTAACTGAAGTCGACTAGAATAAGATGGAAGTTGTACAGTTGGATCCCAGCGCAAATCACGAAAGGCAAAGAGTAAAAACTGTTTTTGTACAGATTCTAATTTGTTTTGATAAAACTCATATTGAGGAGACCAAACACAAGATCCATATTCTAATATGGGGCGGACTAAAGAAGTAAAAAGTATTTTGGTAGTATATGGATCCTTGAACTCCTTCGACCAGCGCTTTATAAAGCCAAGAACACTCTTAGCCCCACTAACAGTAGTCGATATATGCTGATTAAAACTAAGTTTGTGGTCGATTAAGGTTCCTAAATCTTTTACAACCAAGGAAGTATTATTAATTTTTTCTAACGGGAAATTATTTAAAAAGTAACTCGTTAACTGGGGAGAACCTCGATAAAAAGACATAACTTTGCACTTAGAACAACTTTTCTTGTTAGAGATAACAAGTTAGTCCTACACCACCCCTGAAAAGCATTCAGGTCAGCTTGCAAGGTATGACATGAGAGAGAGTCTACGATGCGATTAGCGATTTTTACATCATCGGCATACATAAGAACTCTGGAATTTAAAAAAACGGTGGGGAGATCATTAATAAAAAATGGTAAATAATAATGGGCCAAGGTGACTGCCCTGTGGGACTCCCGATTCAACACAAATGATCTTAGAAAGAGAGGACCTAAAAAGAACCCTCTGCCTCGTATTGCTTAGATATTGTGAAATCCAAGCAAGCAGAGCATCCGGAAAGCCAACTAAATTCAGCTTATGTAATAGTAAGGCATGGTTTACCGAATCGAAAGCCTTACTGAAATCCGTATATATCACATCAGTTTGCTTTTGTTTCTTAAAACCTTGGATTACAAAAGATGTAAACTGTAAAAGGTTAGTTGTGGTAGACCTATTCTTGACAAACCCATGCTGGTATGGCGAAAAAATAGATTTACATAAATGCTGTATTTGAGACGTCAAAATTTTCTCAAACTGTTTAGGTATCGCTGACAATTTAGAAATTCCTCTGTAATTACAGAGTCACTAATTAGTGACGTCGGATTTATTGCCACATTTGTGAAGAGGTAAAATAAACGAATCCTTCCATATAGTTGGACACTCGGACAGTGTAACGGACAACTCAAAAGCTTAAGTAAAGGCGAGCACAATGACTCCGCACAGAACCTCAGGACACAAGCGGGAATACCGTCTGGGCCCGGTGAGTACACCGGCTTAATCGTCATTAGTTCCTTAGCTACCGAACTTTGCGTTATAATAGGATTAAGAATACAGTTGTATTTCGTTATCAGATATGGATATATCTGACTAGAGTTGTACTTAGTAGATATGTACGTAGTCGAGAAGAAGTTAGCAAATAAATTAGAAATAGATTGATCAGAAGAGGCCGAATCATTATTAAAAACTGCAAACGATGGAAGGGAGATAAAATTTCGCTTTGAGTTAACGAGACTATAGAACCCTTTAGGATTTTCGGCGAATTGCAACTTGCAACGTTGTAAGTAATTATTATAGCATTTAGAATTAGAAACAATAAAATTCGATTTAGCAACCAAGTAACGAGACAGATCCGATGATAGACCCGTGACTTTATATTTTTTGTAATACCTAGACTTAAGATTCTTCAGTTTTGACAGCCCTCGCGTAAACCATGGTGATTTTTGCGTCACCACAGGAGACACTAGGGGTACACAGTCGTTAAAGATCGAGTCAGCAGTGGTATAAAATAAAGAAATGGCGGAATTCATATCCGTACAAGTGTATAAATTAGTCCAATCGGTATTAAGAAAGGCATGGTTTAGTACGGTAGATAACTCTAAAGTTGGATGATAACTATCCTCAGGTAACACCATTGGACTAGTTCTAGATACTTCACAAAAGCTAGGATCAGAAATAAAAATCAGATCCAGAAATCTGCCAGACGTATTAGAAATCGAATTCAGCTGGGCCAACGAAAGCTCGAGCAGACCATCAATAAAATCATGACACCCAGAGAGCAGCAACGTTTTTCTACCATTAACTGTTGACCAAGTCATAGTAGGCAGGTTAAAGTCCCCAAGGACAATTAATAAGTCTCTGTCAGAAAGTAATTCAAGTATAAATTTAATAGAATCTAAGTGTAGTAAATAGGTTGGCCATTCCGATTGGGGCGGAATGTAAGAACAGGTAACAAAAATTGAAAAACGAGTAAAAGATACCTTAACGCATATAAATTCGATAGTACTTGAGACAGGTATTGTTATTAGACCCGATGATAGGGCGGAATCTACAGCAATAAGAACTCCACCACCCCTACGATCAAAAAGATCACGTCTAAAAATATTGAAATTAGAGGGTAGAACTGTGGCGTCAAAAATGTCAGGTTTTAACCAAGTCTCAGTAAAGACAATTAGGTCAAAATCAAAAGACAGACTATCTACAAAGAGTTTAGTAAGTTAGTATTAAGGCCTCTGACATTCTGATAGCCGACAGAGAAGGAAGTTGTTAGTTTTTTGATAGAGTAGAAGAAGGAGTAGATAAGGAAGGAGTGGGAATAGATGGTGAAGGAATCCTTGTTTGGCACCGTGTCTTCCTTTTTCTGGATGTAAACTCCTTCACAATTAAGCTTTTCGGCCAGAAGCTAGAACTGCAGATACAGTCAAAGAACTTAATTGGAACACTGATTTTAAAAGATGAAATTTCTCTAGAATATGAAAATTTGAACTTTTCTATTTATATATTGGAGACATTCAGTTTAGCCCGAATGTGGGCCATGACATCATCCGATGTAGCATCAGGGAGAAGTCTCGAAACACAAATGTGTGTTTTAGGTGGCACTCCCACCAATGGTTTCGGCATTGCAGGTATTGCATCAGCTACCGCATTAATTGTAGCATCAGTTGCAACAAGTGGCATTGGAATTGGAGTTTGCATTGGTTGAGAAGGGGTCGGAACCCTTATAGATGTGGAGACCGGCAAACACAAGGACAAATCAGAAGTCTGTTCTCCTGCCTTCTTACGCTTTCGAGACTCAGTCAGTAGCGTTAAACTACTAAACTGAGACTCGACAGACTCATCAGGTTATCCTTTGTTTGCCGCATGAAAAGTTTCATCTTCCACGATCCGGCATGACACACATCCTCATTTGAGACCCTTTTTTTGATCTAAAAGATCCTTTACCCTGCATGTAAAGCCGGCGAACTTAACATGTACATGTACTGTAGTCTTACACAACCAACAGTAAATAAAACTATTCAGGGGTGGGGCGGGCTGCAAACAATTTTTAACCAAACAGACAGGCATTATGAGTTAATTAGATGAATTAGTAACCAAACAAATAAAAATGATATATGTATTGGATTAAAATATATAACTCACTCTGAGGTCCAGAAATAATAAGAAAGCGAGATATTGAGGGTGCGCAAGGGTTAAAAGATAAAGAGAGCACTATAGAGTCTAAATTACAGACACACAACAGACTGCAGTATGAGCGTAAATAACGGCGACGAGTGAAACGAAAACGAGAGAAAAAAAGTTAAAAAGCGCGAGCGCGGAAGCTAGAAATCACAAAAACAAAAACACTGCAACAAGAACTCACAGAAATTGCAAGACAACAACAAATGAGAGTTGCTTGTGATTTACAAGAAAGAAAAAAAGGTGGGAAAGAGAGAAAGAAAAGAAAAAAAAACGAACAAAGGTTTTAACAGAATTAAGGTCGTTAAAAACTATTAACACAAACACACAAAAACGCAAATGTGTGATATGGTGCAAGTTAGATTTAATATTATAATTATAATTTTCGATCGCGATGCCGATAAAACAAAATAAGAAAAAATTATAAAATCAGTTAAAATTCGGGAGCTTAAAAAAAACACGTCCGTCTTCCTCGAGAGCGTTGATGATTTACAGGGAAGATATTTTAAAGTACTTACAGATTGTAATTCGCTGACTCTCACTCTCAATCGAAGTGAAAAGAAAGTTGGAATTTGCTGAGGATAAGTTATTTGAAATGAGAAATGGAATACAGGAAAACCAATGATGAAAGGTTGTTGTTTTGTGTACCGAGTGAAATGGAAGAGTCAATCCTTTTCAAGTATCATAACGAACTAGGTCATATCGGCAGAGATAAAGTAATGGATGTAGGCCCTTTCGAAAGCGTATTGGTTTCCTAACATAAAGGAGAAAGTTGTGAAACACATTAGCAATTGCCTTAAGTGTGTTGTGTATTCGCCAAAGTCGGGAAAAGAAAAAGGAATATTGCACAGTATTCCTTCCTTCATTCAGTATTCGGTCAAAAAAGCTAATCCCAAAACACAAAGGGCCTTATGTGATAGACGAGGTTCTCAAAAATTACCGATTTTAAATAAAGGATGTGGAAGGCTTTCTGCTTAGTCGTACCCTTTATCAAGGTGTTTGGAGTAGCCACAATATAAAACATTGGATAGGTAAAAGAAAGAGTGACTAAAAGTTATGCTTAAGCAAATGAAAATAATGTTAACTGTAATAGACTTTTATGTAATGGACCTTAATTAATTTGTAGTTATAAGATTTCACCTTATTGTAGCATTTATTATGTAAGGATCAGGAGATCTTACGGTCAGGACGCCCGATTTGTTTGCTACTCTTCGATCCCAGTATTTTAATTGACTCTCTGAGAGAGAGGGAAGTTTAGCGCGTCTGTCGTGTGGGTCAGTCGTTGCTGAGCGTTGAGGAGTGTGGACAGATATCGAGAGAACATTAATGATAACTACGATAAATAATAACTATAATAAACAATAACTACAATAAATAATATTAAGTAAGCTTTACACACCAGGCCTTTCAGTTCGAATCAGCTTCGGCCTCCAACACGTTGTTCCACAGGTTCTTCTAAAAGCCTGCGTAGATAGGTGGCTTCCTTTGCTCCTGTAGTCAGGGCGACGTAGTCAGCTTCTGTACTGCTGACGGCAACCAAACCCTGTTTCTTCGATTTCCACGAAAAAGCTGCTCCACCAATATAAAATCCGTAACCTGTATAGGATTTTCTGTCTAGGCTGTCGTTCGCTCAGTCTACATCAACAAATCAAAACAACGGGTCTCCAGTTTTGAAAAAGTGCAGCTTCAAATCCATTGTTCTGGATAAGTAACGCAAATTATGCGTCAACGCTGCATCATGCTCGGTGTGCCACTTTACTAATTGAATGAGCAATATTGGGACCTGTAGATATAGCGAGGTTCATTAGAGAGCCAACAAGGGGTTGAAAATGGGTCACATCTACCCTCATACATGTTCTATCGTTGCAGCTAATCTTAAAACCACGGTGTTGATATTGAACGACATAAAATCATATTGTACTTTTCTAACAAAGACTTTATATATTATTCTAACTAATTGAAATGGAACCTACTTCTCCTTGACCCTTTCTATACCAAGGAAATTATTTAACTCAGATGAATCTTTAATATCAAATGAACACTTAAAAATTTTTTACTATACATATGAGCAATATCGGTTTTCTTTGAACATGCAATAATTGTGTCATCTACATAAACAGCTATTATTATAATTATTATTAAAGTATAGGATGTAGTTATAAAGTAGTCTGTTTTTAGAAATATTATTAAAAAAGAACAAATTGTCTTGGTTTAACGCTGTAATCATAACTTAGCTTAGCGATGCAATCACAGAAAAACATTTTGTTTCAGGTCTGGCACATATAGAACATTTTTTAACATTATTAGTAATAATAATAATGTAATAATTTATTACACATTCAGTTGTATTTATTTTAACTGCAACAGCAAACAAATAAATATTTTGTAGCACATGTGCACACTATCAATACACCAATTGCCGTTTGCAAATTTATCTTTTTTTATTGCCGAATACACTGCATAAGAAATTTGGTGTTTCTTTTCTGCTTCTTTATTTTCTTGTTGCTTCACTCTACACTAAACCGATCAATGCCCGCCTTTTCCACACTTGAGACGATTTTCATTGAATTTACCGTTTTCGCGTTTTTCCTTTTGTTACTTGCTTGTTGCGCGTTTGCTTTTTCACATTCTGGCAGCAACTTCGCTTATAGCACTTCTAAAGACGGTAGAGAATATTGTGTCTCCATTGCTACCTCAAAATGTTCATAGTCAGAATTCAAGCTTGACAAAAGAATTATTACTTTTAATTCTTCACCTAAATCAATTCCAACTTCAGTCAGCTTACTGATTAGTTCCACGAATGAATATATATATTGTGGAATTTCACTGGTTGCACAGGTTCAAAAGTTATTTATAAAGCAATACTGTCTGAATTGGCACATCTTCACGTGTACATTGCGTAGTACATCCCATGCTTCTTTTGAGGTATTAAAATTTTTCGCGTACTTCAATTGAGAAGTATTCACATATAAAATAATACAAGCTTTTTCATCAGCTATTTCCGATTTTGCTGGATCGACGACATCTATTCCACTCACGAATTTCCACAGTACTTCGCATCTGTATAGTCCACACATCATAATTAAGCTCATTGAGCTTTTCGATTTGGAAACTTTGACTCATCTTTTACAATTTTTAAATTTCGTATTCTGTTAGACCTGGGCCCGTAACCAATGTTAGGAAATCAAAGATGTCTGCACAGTGAAATTGTGAAGAAATAAGAATACAAGACGAAATAATATGTACATACGTACAACGTTTTATTCAGAGCAAGTACGAGGAAAAAAAGCATAGAGGCGGAACATAGCTAAAGATGGATAATCATAGACTTATTAATCGATAAAATGTAATTAACATATTTCCATAATTTCAACATAAAAGGATAAAATTTAGGTTACTCGAGCCCAAAACGCGCTTAAACTACATAAGCAAATGATATTTTTTTTTTGGCGCGTTGTTTGACAGCATTGGCAGCCAAATATTGTACTTCGAATTATAGAATTACGGAATATTCGTCTGCTCTGGAAGCTGAATATTGTATGTATTTTAAACTATATTTGTTCTCTGAAATCAAGAAATAATGTAAACTTAACAATATTTTTGTTGAAATAATTCTCTCTCAACTCAATGCATGCATGATCACACACATACGAATATATATATGTAACTTTGTATACTCTCTCTCGAGATGCGTTAAAGAGAACAATGACTCGATGAGAGACAAATAGAAGTTAGTCGCGAATAAACTGCACAACCAACCACACGCATTCTGTTTTATTATAACAATAGGTTATGGACCCAGGCAACGTGCCTATGTGGTTGCTGTGGTAATTTCTAGAAGAAATTAGATTTCGCGCTGTGTTCTAGACGGTTTTTTCACAAAGTATATATAAACGAGTATAATGTCGGCGTTATATCAGATCGATAAACTCGAGGACAGTAATTATGACTCGTGGTGCATCCAGATGAAAAGTGTGCTGGTGCATGCGGATTTGTGGAATGTGGCGTCAGGCGTATTGGCAAGGCCAACTACGGGGGAGAACACCGGATGGACGACGCTGGATCAGAAGGCATTGGCAATGATCACCTTGAGCGTCAAGACTTCACAGTTGGGACATGTGAAGCACTGTGCAACTGCACATGAGGCTTGGAAGAAGCTTCTGGAAGCTCATCAACCCAGAGGACCCGTTAGAAAAGTAGCTCTTTTCAAGAAATTGCTAAGTAAACGCATACAGGATCAAAGCATATCGAGTTATTTGTCGGATTTCAAGGAAATCTTGGACAAACTTGCTGGCGTTGGAATTGAAATATTGGACGAGCTTGTAACGATTATTTTGCCATCCAGTCTTCCAGACGAATTCGACAATTTCGTTGTCGCCATAGAGACGCGCGACAGTTTGCTGAGTTTCGACATGTTAAAGCTGAGAGAAAAAGGAGAACGCAAAAGAGAGAGCGAAAAACCGATCGAGAGCGCAAAAGCGTTTACAGTGGTGGAAAGGAACTCGATGCAGAGAGACAATTGGAAGAAAAAGCAAAAAGTTTGGAACTGTTTTGCGTGTGGCGGCAAAGGCCATTTTAAAGCGAATTGTCCCAGTGTAAACGGTCGGAAGGTTGCATCGAACCCGAATAAGGCAGTACAGTCATCGTTAGGTTTGCTGAACGCGTTGGACGCGAAATGTTTGGAACGATCGAACTGGTGTCTGGACAGTGGCGCCACCAGCCATATGTGTTGTAACAGAGATTTGTTTTCAACATTTGTGAAACATTCGGAGAAAATTGTTTTGGCTGATAATAACTTTCTTCAGGCTGAAGGAAAGGGAGAGGTAAGGCTGAATATGGTTTCACGTATACTTACATTAAAGAATGTACTGTATGTACCCAAAATGAGAGGTAATTTCGTGTCGGTGAGCAAAGCAGTTGAACATGGAAGCATTGTTGAATTTGGACAAAAGTATGCACGAGTGATCCAAAAAGGTGAATGCATTCTGAAAGCGGACAAAGTTGGCCGTTTGTATATTTTTGGAACAGCACCGAGCGAATGCTATGCCATTGAACAGTCTTACGAAGATTTGTGGCATAAAAGGTACGGACATCTCAACTATGGCAGTTTGGCTGAAATTGCACGAAAGGATTTGGCCCGTGGCATGGGAACGTTTGACTCAACGTCGTTGGAACCCTGCAAGATCTGCATGGTAGGCAAGATCACAGTACAGCCATTTCCAGATTCGACCAAGAACAGAGCTAAGGAAATCTTGGAGCTGGTGCATTCAGATGTTTGCGGTCCGTTTGAAACAAAAAGCCTTGGAGGCAGCAGATACTTTTTTGACATTTATCGATGACAGGTCACGTCGCATATTTGTATATTTCCTGAAGGGAAAGGATGAAGTATTTGGAAAGTTTGTCGAGTTTAAAAACATGGCAGAGCGGCAAACTGGAAAGAAGCTAAAGTGCATTCGGAGCGACAATGGTCGCGAGTACGTCAATAAATCGTTTGACGAGTTTCTCAAGGGCAATGGAATATTACGGCAGCTCACGGTACCATACACGCCGCAGCAGAACGGTGTAGCAGAGAGAGTTAACAGAACTCTTGTGGAGATGTCAAGATGCTTGCTCATCCAGTCTGGTCTACATCAATCTCTTTGGGCTGAGGCAGTTTATACAGCTGCTTATCTGCGGAATAGGTCACCAACTCGAGCCCTGGTTAACATGACTCCAATGGAAGCATGGAATGGTAAGAAACCATCAATAAGTCATTTAAAAGTTTTTGGGTCTCTTGCAGTGGCACTGGACAAAGGACATCATAAGGGCAAGTTTGATCTAAAGGGCAAAGAATACCGAATGGTTGGTTATTCTCGAAATGCGAAAGGGTATCGGTTGTACGACGCCGAAACCAGGCAAGTTGTTGAGAAGCGAGACGTTTTGTTCGACGAGCGTTTCGGCAATGGCGATTCGAATGGTGATATCGTCAAGTTTGATTTTCCATATACGGATGATCAGGATTCTGTTGATGCAGCAGATGACTTGAGCAGTACAGACGACTCTGATGCAGAGGTCAGCGAGAAGGGCAGCAGTAGCGAAGATTTCGACATGGCAGTTGAACAAGAAGTGGCAGAACCTGTGGTTATACAACGTGTTGGACCCGGCAGGCCGAAGATGATTCGAACTGGAAGGCCAGGCAGACCAAAGAAGCAGTTCAACATTTTAAGCGCATTGATTACAAGTGAGGTGATCATACCAGAGACCTATGAGGAGGCGCTTAGTAGTCCGTTTGCTTCGCATTGGCGTGAGGCTATGCAAAAGGAGTATGATTCCCAGCGCTATGGAGTGAACTACAATGAAACATACTCGCGTGTATGTCGCTTGGAGAGTGTTCGTTTCATCTTGGCCCTAGCAGCGCAGTTAAAATTGTATCTACACCAGATGGATGTATGCACGGCTTACTTAAACAGTGATTTGGGCGATACCGTATACATGAGGCAGCCCGAAGGATACGCAACTGAAGACAAAAGTAAGGTACTTCTGTTGAAAAAGGCGTTATATGGACTCAAACAGTCTGGACGGGAGTGGAACTCCAAACTCGATAGTGTTTTGCGAGCTAATGGGTTCATACCTTGCGACAATGAACCATGTCTATACAAACAGCAAGCAAAAGGTAATCTATCACTAATCCTTGTCTATGTAGACGATCTTCTTATAGGATGCCAGGAGAAGTCGGATCTTGACAGGATTAAGTCAGCTATAATGGCAGCGTTTGAATGTGTTGACAAGGGACCTGTGCGTTTGTTCCTTGGCATGGAGGTTCACCGTGATGGCGAACTTGGCGAAATATCATTGGGTCATTCACAGTACATCAAGGATCTACTGGAGCGATATGGCTATGCTCAGTGCAGACCAGCTGCAACACCGTTAGAAGCAGGGTATCAGGTAGCCTGCGATAAAATGGAGTGTAAAAGGGTTGATGCAACTCTTTATCAGTCAATGATAGGCGAGCTAATGTGGCTTGCGTTGACTACTAGACCAGACATACTCCACTCAGTATCGAAGTTGGCTCAACGTAACAAGGACCCCCATAATGAACACCTTGCAGCCATAAAGCATGCTTTACGATATTTGGCTTCGACAGTTGGCTTCAAGATTCATTACAAGCAGTCGGATGCGGCGTTTACTGGTTTCGTGGACGCAGATTGGGCAGGCGATAGGATTGATCGCAAGTCTTATACAGGATATGTATATTTTCTGGCTGGCGGACCGATATCATGGAAATCGGAGAAGCAGCGGAGTGTTGCTCTTAGCAGCACCGAAGCAGAGTACATGGCGTTATCAACAGCGTGCAAAGAAGCCATTGTATTGCGTCGATTAATCATCGAGATTGGTTGCGGAGAGGAAGATACATCTACCGTTTTGTATGGCGATAACCTCAGCGCGCAGCAATCGGCGAAGAACCCGGTACACCATTCAAGGACGAAGCACGCGGACATTAGATATCATTTTGTTAGACAAGTAGTTAATGATGGTCAGATTGTTTTAAAGTATAAGTCTACTAATGAAATGATAGCTGATATCCTAACCAAGAATCTTGCGAAGAAGAAGCATGTAGAGTTTACGAATTTGTTAAGTATAAGATAAATTTGTGGACATACTTGCATTGAGGAAGGGTGTTGAAATAATTCTCTCTCAACTCAATGCATGCATGATCACACACATACGAATATATATATGTAACTTTGTATACTCTCTCTCGAGATGCGTTAAAGAGAACAATGACTCGATGAGAGACAAATAGAAGTTAGTCGCGAATAAACTGCACAACCAACCACACGCATTCTGTTTTATTATAACAATAATTTTGGTTTGTTGAGAATAGTGCGAACAAAAGTTTCAAAAAGCCAGCGTATTCGAGTATCCGAAAATTGGCATCTGGCAACACTATCTCAAAACAGCTTAATTTAGCCGGAAACATAATTTTTCTTTTGTTAATTAGACAAAAACTACATAATAAATAGCTAAGGCGCACCTGAAGTCATGCTCGTGGAATATTTTTCCTTAAGGAAAATATTATAAAAGATTTTAAAATATTTAAATTTCTTAAGAAAATTAAGAAAAATATTTTAAAATCTTTTAATTTAAAATCTTAAATTTGTAAGGAAAATTATAAAAGATTTTAAAATATTTAAATTTCTTAAGAAACTTAGGGAAAATATTAAAAAAGATTTTGAAATAAGTAAATTTCTTAACAAAATTATTAAGGAAAATATTATAAAAGATTTTAGAATATTGTGATAATATAACAGAATGCTTGTGGTTGGTTGTGCAGTTTATTCGCGACTAACTTCTTTTTGTCTCTCATCGAGTGATTGCTCTCTTCTACGCATCTCATGAGATCGACATTTCCGACATTCAAACGTTGCCATAATAGCTGACTTAATCCTGTCAAGATTCGATTTCTCCTTGCATCCTATAAGAAGATCGTCTACATAGACAAGGATTAGTGATAGATTACCTTTTTCTTGCTGTTTGTATAGAAATGGTTTATTGTCGCAGTTCCACTCCCGTCCAGACTGTTTGAGTCCATATGGCGCATTTTCCAACAAAAGTACCTTGCTTTTTGTCTTCCCAAATCACCGTTTAAGTAAGCAGTGCATACATCCATCTGGTGTAGATACAATTTTAACTGCGCTGCGAGGGCCAAAATGAAACAAACGCTCTCCAAGCGACATACAGGCGAGTATGTTTCATTATAGTTCACTCCATAGCGCTGTGAACATCCTTTTGCTTCTAGTCTCGCCTTAAAACGCTCGACTTCTCCATTTGCATCCGGTAGAGTACTAAGCTGCCAAGTGTGAGATGGCCTCACGGAGTAATACTCCTTTTGCATAGTCCACGCCAATGCGAAGCAAACGGACTAATAAGCGCCTCGTCATAGGTCTCTGTTATGATCACCTCAGTTGTTATCAATGCGCTTAAAATGTTGAACTGCTTTTTTGGTCTGTCAGGCCTTCCAATTCGAATCAGCTTCGGCCTGCCGGGCTAAGACGTTGACCTCTGCATCAGACTCATCTGTATTGCTCAAGTGATCTGCTGCATCATCAGGTCTTGAATCCTGATCTTCCATGTACGGAAAATCAAATTTGACGATATCACCATTCGAATCGCCATTGCCGAAACGCTCGTCGAACAAAACGTCTCGCTTCTCAACAACAACCTGCCCTCTTTGCCCTTTGGATCAAACTTGTCCTTATGATGTCCTTTGTCCATTGCCACTGCAATAGACCCAAAAACTTTTAAATGACCTATTAATGGTTTCTTACCATTCCATGCTTCCATTGGAGTCATGTTAACCAGGGCTCAAGTTGGTGACCTATTCCGCAGATAAGCAGCAGTATAAACTCCATCAGCCCCAAGAGAGTGGATGAGCAAACATCTTGACAACTCCAAGAGTTCTGTTAACTCTCTCCGCTACACCATTCTTCTGCGGCGTGTATGGTACCGTGAGCTGCCGCAATATTCCATTGCCCTTGAGAAACTCGTCAAACGATTTATTGACGTACTCGCGACCATTGACGCTCCAAATGCACTTTTTACCGCTCTGCCATGTTTCTAAAATCCGACAAACTTTTCAAATATTTTTCGGGAAATATACGAATATGCGACGTGACCTGTCATCGATAAATGTCAAAAAGTATCTGCTGCCTCCAATGCTTTTTGTATCGAACGGACCGCAAGCATATGAATGCACCAGCTCCAAGATTTCCTTAGCTCTGTTCTTGGTCGAATCTGGAAATGGCTGTACCGTGATCTTGCTTACCACGCATATCTTGCAGATTCCGACGACGTTTATTCAAACGTTCCCATGCTAAGGGCCAAATCCTTCCTTACAATTCCACCCAAACTGCCATAGTTGTGATGTCCGAATTTTTTATGCCACAAATCTTCGTAAGACTGTTTAATGGCATAGCATTGGCTTGGTGCTGTTCCAAAAATATACAAACGGCCAACTTTGTCCGCTTTCACAATGCATTCACCCTTTTGGATCACTAGTGCATACTTTTTTTCCAAATTCAACGATGCTTTCATTTTCAACTGCTTTGCTCACCGACAAGAAATTACCTCTCATTTTGGGTACATACAACACATTCTTTAATGTAAGTATACGTAAATTGGTATTCAGCTTTAACTCGCCCTTTCCTTGAGCCTGAAAAAGTTATTATCAGCCAAAACAAAATTTTCTCCGAATGTATCTCAAATTTTGAAAACAAATCTTTGTCACAACACATATGGCTGGTGCGCCACTGCCCAGACACCAGTTCAATCGTTCAAAATATTTCGCGTCCAAGGCGTTCAGCAAACCTAACGATGACTGTATTGTCTTATTCGGGTTCAATGCAACCTTCCGACCGTTCACACTGGGACAATTAGCTTTAAAACGGCCTTTGACGCCACACGCAAAACAATTCCAAACTTATTGCTTTTTCTTCCAATTGTCGCTCTGCATCCATTGCCTTTCTACCACTGTAAACGCTTTTGCGCTCTAGATCGGTTTTTCGTTCTCTCTTTTGCGTTCACCTTCTTCTCTCAGCTTAATGCATAACATGTCGAAACTCGGCAAACTGTCGCGCGTTTTCTATGGCGACAACGAAATTGTCGAATTCGTCTGAAAAACTGGAAAGCAAAATAATCGTTGGCTTAATTAATAATAATTTCAACATCCGAATTTTATTTTCATTTCGCGAATTCTTGCTGTCGCTTTTGTTTAAATTTAAATAAAATTAAAACTTACAACAATACTTGCATTAGCGCTGTTGTTGTTTTGTTTATCTGTTTTGCTTGTGTGTTTTTACCGTTTTAACTAACACTCGCGCTCTTGCGTATAAATTGTTGTTGCATGTGTTCAATTTGACGCGCTCTCCCGCTCTTTCCTATTCTTGATTGATTTGCGCTCTCGTCTTTTGCCTTCCCGCGACTCTGTGATACGTGTTTTTGTTTTTGTGCTTTCATCTCTTTTTATTCTGTAGTGGTGAAGGCTTACTCTGCACATTAACCCTTGTGTCAGAACTGGTCAGTATATTCTTATAGTCTCCGAAACGTTAAAGGACCAGTCCTTGGGGTGTTTCTGTATCTGTAGATCCGCTGATGATGTAATAGCCTATATTCGGAAGAAAGTTAACGTCTCGAATATTGCGGTGGAGAAGTTAAAATTTTCTTATTCTCGGGACATTTCGTCCTTTAAAATTAGTGTTTCTGCCAATATCTTCGACACTATAATCTTCGAAACATATAATACTTAAGGAATATACTGTAAAAAAGAAAAATCGGCAACCGATTCGCTTGCCAACAACATCAACTAATACTATTCCTGCCACATCAGCATCTGCTGGTGTGTCAAAAAACTAGCTTCGTCCCTTAACCTGGGTTACCAGAACGTTAGAAGACTGAAATCTAATCTCTATATATATTTTTTTTTTTTGAGCATAACATCTCTTTTACAGAGACGTGGCTAAAACCTGATATTGCTGATGCATCGGTTTTTTCCACAAACTTTTCTATATTCAGACGTGACCGGATTTATCGCATAGGTGGTGGCTTCTGATAGCTGTTGATGCTGCTTTATCATCTGAAATGATTCAATTTTGTAGTACCCAGGAGATTGAGTTTGTCGGTGTTAAAGTAAATTTTAAATCTGTTCCTATATTCCACCATTGTCAGACATGGTGGTATATTTAAATTATTTAGAGGTAATTCAGTTTGTCTCCTCTTTTGTTTCCAGTCAAGACATATTCATAGTTGTAGGTGTTTTTAATTTACCCGCTTTAGCATGGTCACTAACAGATGAATCTACCATGTTGCTGCCCTCTTTGCCCTCTTATCTTTTTCCCAAGTCAATCCTGTCTTAAATTCTAATGGAAAATCGTTGTATCTTATTTTTGTATTGAATTCTTCTTATTGTGAGGTATCTAGGATCGAACCTTTTGTTCTTCCAGAAGACAAATTTCATCCTACATTAAATTTAAAATTGATCTGCCCTTGCTTTCACCATTTACTTGGTTCAAATGAGTTACCACTAACTAGGTGCTTTCGTAAGACTGACTTTGCCAGCCTTAATGAAAACATTGCTACTACCGATTGGTCTTATCTGTACAATTGTAGTGATATGAACTCGGCTGTTCGTTTTTTCTATGATACTCTGAATTCACTCTTTGATATTTGTGTGCCTCTTGGTAGGCTGGAGCGGCTTAACAAACCTCCCTGGTTCTCTCGCGAGCTATCCAATTTGAAAAATGTGAAGACACGATATTATAAGAAGTTTTCAAAAACACGACGTTCATCAGATTATGCTCTGTATACAGTCGCTCGTTCAAAATTCATGATGCTTAATACACAATGCTACAAGAATTATCTTCAGCGGTGTAAGCTTCAGTTTTCTTCTGACCCTAAACAATTTTATAATTTTTTAATTCTAAACGTAAAACCTGTGTGCACCCATCTTTTTTGTCTTTTCAAAATAAAAAAGCGAGCACTGATCAGGCAATTGCCGATATGTTTGCGAGTTTTTTCAACCTATTCTTGAACGGAATATCGAGCAAGTCCGTATCCTAATCATTTAAAAAAGGCTAATTGCATTTTCAATCCAGTGATTGATGAAAGTTCTATTCTTAGCGAACTTAAATTACTGTTTATTCTCCGGGGCCAGATGGTCTTCCTGGATGTGTACTCAGGTTCTGTGCAAACGCATTATGTAAACCCATTTTATAGGTGCAATTAAATTGTTTCTATTGTCTGTCGAATCTTCCTCTTTTCCATCTATTTAGAAGGAGTCGTATATCATTCCTTTGCATAAAAATGGCAAAAATTCCGAAGCCTCTAACCATAGGGGTATCTCAAAATTGTCCGCTATTCCGAAAGCCTTTGAGAAAATTAGAACTTCTCAATTGCAACATTTTTGCAGCTCTATTATTTCGCCATCCCAACATGGGTTTGTGAAACGTAGATCTACAACCACTAACCTTTTAGAATTTACATCAATAATTATCAAGGGGTTCAAAAATGGTAAACAAACTGATGTCATATACACTGACTTCAGCAAAGCCTTTGATTCCGTGAATCATACCTTATTACTTTCTAAGCTGAGCGACATTGGGTTTCCAGCCCCTTTTCCTTTCTTGGATTCGAGAATATTTAACAAATAGAAAACAGAAGGTACTTTTTAAGTCTTCTTTTTCCGTTTCCATTCCTGTGACCTCTGGTGTACCTCAAGGTAGTCATCTTGGTCCTCTGCTCTTTACACTATTCATTAGCGATCTTCCATCAGTCATTGTTCATTCACGTGTGCTTATGTATGCTGACGATGTCAAGCTTTGTCTTACTTATAAAGATACAGATTCATTTAGTCGGATACAAGCTGATCTTAAAAACTTTCAATCCTGGTGCCAGTTTTATCTACTAAATCTTAACACTACCAAATGTAAGGTAATGACTTTTTTTCGTAACTCTTCTCAACTGGTCACATATTTTCTAAACTACAGCCCTTTAGAACGTCTAAATAATATGAATGATTTGGGCGTACTTATGGACCACAAGTTAAATTTTAGCACCCATATTTCCACCACGGTCGCAAAGGCCATGAGTGTCCTGGGTTTCATTAAAAGATGGTCAAAAGAATTTGATGACCCCTATACAACTAAAGTTCTTTTAACTTCGCTTGTCCGTCCTATTTTAGAGTATGGATCTTGCATTTGGTCACCTCAATATGAGTCGCACCAGATTAGACTTGAATCCCTTCAAAAGCAGTTCTTGCTATTCGCTCTTCGTGGCTTAAGCTGGGATCGCAACGTCAATTTGCCTTCTTATTCTAGTAGACTTCTTCATTAACCTTCCTTCCCCAACTAACCGTAGAATTATGCTTGGTGTAATTTTTATGCACAAGCTCCTAATTGGTGATATCGACTCGCCTGAGTTATTAGCTCAGGTGAATCTGTCGGTACCATGTAGACGGAGTAGACATCCTTTATACCTTTATCCCTTAGTCGTTGTTCTTCTAACTATGCTATGCATGAACCTTTTAGGGTCCTCTGCTCTGATTACAACCTTCTATTCCCTGTAATCGGCTCAGATCTTTTCTATTAATATGCTTAAAACATCTATCTTATCCCATATATAGTCATATATCCGACTCCAATACCCAATAACATATAAATATTTCGGCCCCTCAAAACCAAAGCGTATGAACGCTAATCCATAAAATTAACATAAACAATTGAACACTTGAAGTAATAATTGTCCCCCTCAAAACCAAAGCGTATGAACGCTAATCCATAAAAACTAACATAAACAATTGAACACTTGAAATAATAATTGTCCCCCTAACAACCAAAGGCGTGAGAACGCTAACTCAGCACTTAAAATCGGACCAATCAAATCGTCGATATATCAACCACGCCACCAAAGGGCTCCCAAATTTAGCTATAAATATAACCATAAGACATTTTTGTAATCAGTTCTAAGTTTTCTTTCAAATAATAAAGTACGTTGCTTTTAACTCACGAAAAATATCTTTTTTTTCCTTATCGAGAAAATCGAATATTTAATTGGCGCAGTCGGTAGGATTGGAAAAAAAGTTATTCTATCCGTGTTACATATAGAATTGTTATCCGTGTGTTACATAGAATTGGTGAATAACTATTGTAGTGAACTGTTATTCTATCCGTGCGACGCGTAGAATTGTTATCTGTGCGTTACATAGAATTAGTGAATAATCACTATAAAATAAATTTCCGATCCGACATCAAGAATTTACGGGTAGTGCTCAAAAGTCTACAACAGTGAAAAATATTTTCTGCCAACTGTGCGCGGAAGTATCAACTGTGTGTTGCAACCAAAGAAAAAAAATATTTACGCCAACTGTGCGCGAAAATATTAACTGTGTGTTACAACTATTAAAACCAATTGAGGAACAAAAAACGCCAACTTGTGTGCGAACAAAAAAACCAAAATCCAAAATAAAACATAACCAAAACCCAGAAAATTAACAAACAAAACACCACAAAAACCCAGAAGATCAACAAAACAACCATCACTAAAACCCAGAAAAAAAACCAAAACAAACCATCACTAAACCACACAAAAAAAAAAAACCAAAACAAACCATCACTAAAACCCAGAAAAATCAAAAAAATTAAAAGAAATAAAATGGCTGTAGAACTCACCGAAGCCCACCTCAACCAAGCACTGTCTTCGTTAAGACAGGTGGCAAATTACGATGGAGCTCCAGAAAATCTGACGTCGTTTATAAGGAGGATAGATTTTATTATGCACCTATATCCAACCCATGATATAAGGCAGCATAACATATTGTTCAGTGCAATCGAGATGCAGCTCACCGGAGAAGCACAACGACTCTCACAAATTGGACAATCCAACACCTGGCCGGAACTAAGGACACTCCTTATCAACGAATTAAAAACGCAGACCCCCTGTGAGGAACTTCTGCGACGCCTCTACAACACCAGCTATGCAGGAAATCTTCGTAAGTTTGTAACCAAATTAGAAGATAAGTCCCTACATTATAACAAACAAATTAAGTCTAGAAAACGATGCGAATAACACCGCGCTTTATACAAACGCGTTAAATAACACCATAAAAGACGTAATAAACAAAAAATTACCCGATAGATTATTCATGACGTTAGCTAGATACGATATAACCACAGTCAGTAAATTGAAGCAAGTAGCTCAAAGAGAAGGGTTATACGAAAATAGTATAACAGAAATAAGAAAATCAAATCAAAGCCAAAATCAGAATCAAAAAGGTGGAAAAACTTTTGTACCCAATAGTACAATTCCGTCTCAAACAAAACAATCAGATACAATACAAAACCAAAAACTATTCCAAGAATTTCAACAAAAATTAAATATTGACAGGGCTCAAAATCCAATGAATAATCAACAGCAAAACAACTATTCAAAGAATAATGTAGCAAACCAGCCTACAAAAAGGCAAAGAGAAAGTAATAGTGGAATTAGCAAAATGGATACATCCGAAAATTTTCATCAGAATGCCTCGGATCAATCGGAAGAAGAGATAGAGACAAGTCCTTCATCAGAATAATGATGAACAATAAACCCTTGAGATGTGTAGTCGACTCAGGCTCTTCAATCAATATAATGTCCGAAAACTTTTTTAATTTCAAAACCTATTTAGGAGATTCCAAAATTCACATGATTGAAGGAGCAGTAGAACTAAAAGAAATTATTTTCCTTGCACCCAGCAAACTTTGTCCGACAGAACAAAAATTTTATATCCATAAATTTTCAAATAAATACGACATGTTAATAGGGAGAAATTTCCTAAAAGCCTGCAAAGCACAAATAAATTATGAAGAAGAATACGCAAAATTAGGAAACTATACATTTTATTTTAGAGATGTTGAAGAAATAGAAGAAGAACAAAACATAGAAGTTTTGGACCCACCCACAGAAAGGGACCCGGAAACAAATTTTGCGATTGAAAACGAAATAATAGAAAGCAATGAGTATAGACTCGACCATTTAAACAACGAAGAAACTCAAAAACTAAAAAAGGTCTTGTACGAATTCAGTGACATTCAGTATTGCGAAGGTGAAAATTTGACTTTCACGAGTACAACAAAGCACTCTATTCATACAAAACATGAGGACCCAATCTATAAACGACCATACAAATATCCCCAAACATTTGATATGGAAGTCAACAAACAAATAAATGAAATGATTGAACAGGGTATCATTCGAAAATCGAATTCCCCTACTGTTCACCCATTTGGATCGTCCCAAAAAAAGGAGATGCTTCCAAGAAACAAAAATTCAGATTAGTCATTGACTATCGAAATCTAAATGAAGTCACAATAGACGACAAATTTCCAATTCCAGTCATGGACGAAATTCTCGACAAACTAGGAAAATGCCAATACTTTACCACCATTGATTTAGCTAAGGGATTTCATCAAATTCAAATGGATCCTGAATCTATTGCAAAAACAGCTTTCTCAACTAAACATGGCCATTACGAATACACACGTATGCCATTTGGTCTTAAAAATGCCCCGGCAACATTCCAAAGATGCATGAATAATCTTTTGGAAGACCTTATTTATAAGGATTGCCTTGTTTATCTGGATGACATCATTGTGTACTCCACTTCATTGGAGGAACACATACTATCACTCAGAAAGGTATTTAACAAACTAAGAGAAGCTAATCTTAAACTCCAACTTGACAAATGCGAATTTATGAAAAAGGAAACAGCATTCCTTGGTCATATAATAACAACAGAAGGTATAAAACCTAACCGATAAAGTCAAAGCAATTCAAAAATTTCCGATACCCAAAACTCCAAAAGAAATCAAATCATTCTTAGGATTATGCGGATTCTTCAGGAAATTTATACACAACTTTGCACATATTGCAAAACCTTTAACTCTAGGATTAAAGAAAGGAGCTAAAATAAATATAAACGACCCAAATTATATTTCATCCTTCGAAAAATTAAAATATCTCCTTATGAATGATCCTATATTTGCATATCCCGATTTCAGAAAACCATTTTTCCTAACCACAGATGCTAGCAACATAGCTTTAGGTGCGTTCCTTTCACAGGACCATTTCTTATGGTAGTAGAACACTTAACGAACACGAACTTAATTATTCAGCCATAGAAAAGGAATTACTATCTATTGTATGGGCAACCAAATATTTTAGGCCATACCTTATCGGTAGAAAGTTCGAGATTCTAAGCGACCATAAGCCTTTAGTATGGCTCAACAATATAAAAGAACCAAATTTGAAACTTCAAAGATGGAAAGTAAGACTAAATGAGTTTGATTACAAAATTAAATATTTACCTGGCAAAGAAAATCATGTAGCAGATGCCCTTTCCAGAGTTAAAATAGATGAAAACTTTTTAGGATCAACAGAAAGCACAGCAGCTACAATACATAGTGCTCACGAGGATAATGAAAACTACATTCCAATAGTAGAAAGACCCATTAATTATTACAACAGACAAATAGAATTCATTAGAGGTTCAGAAGACAAAGCAGAAACAACAACTTACTTTTACAAAACTAACATAAAAATAACATACAAAGAAATGACCAATGCTTACGCAAGGGATATAATCATAAGATATCTTTGCAGTAAGAACACTGTACTATATTTTCATAATGAACAAGATTTTCCCATATTCCAACAAGCTTTTATCGAAATAATACAACCAAACGCAAATACAAAAACCTCGAAATCTAGCATTAAGTTAGAGGACCTTCAAACGTTTGCACAATTTAAAGAAATAAACCTAAAACAACATAAAGAATTATTACATCCAGGAATTGAAAAACGATTAATTTGTTTAAAGAAAAATATTATTTTCCCGATTTTCAAAACCTAATTCAAAACATTATTAATGAATGCTCAGTATGCAAAATCGCAAAGACAGAAAATAGAAATACAAAACTAACTTTTGAAATAACACCAGAACTTTTTAATATCAGAGAAAAATACGTCATGGACTTTTACGTGATCGACAATTTACAATTCCTTTCATGCATTGACATTTACTCGAAATTTGCAACACTTGTAGAAGTAAAGTCTAGAGATTGGTTAGAAGCCAAGAGAGCAATTATGAAAGTATTCACTGAAATGGGCAAACCAATAGAAATAAAATCAGACAAAGATTCAGCATTTCTGTGTATAGCACTAAAAAATTGGCTACAAGAAGAAAATGTAAAGTTAGAAATCACATCAAGTAAAAACGGCATCTCAGATGTAGAAAGATTCCATAAAACAGTAAATGAAAAACTCAGAATTATAAATAGTGAAAATGACATCGAAGATAAATTACTTAAATTTGAAAAAATTCTCTACGTATACAACCATAAGACGAGACATAAAACAACTAACCGAACACCAGCGGACATTTTTATCTATGCAGGATCCCCCGACTATAATACCCAAACAAGAAAAATACATCAAATAAACAATTTAAATGAAGATAGACACGACTTCGAAATCGACACGAGATTTAAACAAGCACCATTAGTAAAGTCAAAAACGACAAATCCATTCAAAAAGACAGGAGAAATAAATCAGTTAGACGAGAAACATTTTGAAGAAAGAAATAGAGGACAAAAAGTTACACACTACAAATCAAAATTCAAGAAGAAAAAGAAAGTTAATAAAAGCAAATACGACAATTAATTAATTACAGGTCAACAACTCAAGATGACTTTTTTATGCATCATGCTATTCTTAACATTAAAATCAACATGCAGTCAATCCATTGACATAAACCCAGTAAAAGCACCAAACGGTTACTTAATATTTAAAACAGGAACCATGGACTTACCGACAAACTTTGAATATCATTATTTAAAAGTGAATTTAACTCTAATAGACATTACATATAATAATTTAATGCAACAAGCACAAGAATTTAAAAACCTAATCCATATTCAATACTTAACAGAAAAACTAAGTAGGGAAATTAATGGAATACACATTGTAAAACGTAATAAACGAGGACTAATTAACGGAATTGGTTCAATATACAAATATCTTTTTGGTACTCTTGATCAGGAAGATAAAGATGAATTAGAAGAAAAAATAAATAATCTTGAAAGCAATAGCGTACAAGCAAACGAACTAAATTACGTAATAGACACTGTTAATAAAGGTTTAGAAGTAATAAACAGCCTCAGGGAAGAAAAAGAAAAATCAGTAAGATTAGAAGTTCTAATCTTTAATTTTGAGCATTTCACAGAATACATTGAAGACATAGAAATGGGCGTGCAGCTCACTAGATTAGGAATTTTCAACCCAAAACTTTTAAAACATAATCACTTAAGTCATGTTAATTCGGAAAAACTATTGAATACAAAAACTTCCACCTGGCTTAAACCAAGTTCATTTCAAACATTCCTCAAGAAGTAATAAAAACCCCTATCTTTGAGATACTTCCTTATCCAGACGAGAATAAAAATATTTTGACAGAAAATTCATACGATAAATACTATTTTAATAACAACACTTTGTTCAATAAAAGCACAAAACAAATAGAAACTAACGAATGTATAATAGGCATTTTAAATCAAATCCCAACCACTTGTAAATACACTAAGACATATAAGAATTTTCAAACTAATTACATTGAACCAAACATAATTGTAACATGGAATCTACCAAAAACTAAACTTAATCTAAATTGCGTAAACAACGAATTAATAATAGAAGGCAATAACATAATAAAAATTTACGATTGTGCCTTACAACTAAACGAAATATCAATAATAAATTCATTGCTTGACTATAGCCAAAGCATTTATGTAACAAACAATATCACCAGGCTAGAACCTATTTCCTTTATCCAAACAAAAGAGATAATTAACGAACATACGAAACATTATACTGCATTTCAAACTATTACATTAACCACTTTTATACTTACTATAATAAGTTTGATTACATACTTAATCTATAAGTTTAAGGCAATGCCACAAAAATTAATAATTAAGCATTTTCGATCAAATAACAATCGTGGTCCCACAGACATAATCGAAACCCCAATTGTTGAAAAAATCGAGTCCCAAATTATAAACAAAATTGATACTCCAATATTTACAGCTGAGAAAAACCCCTCGCTATATCCCAATGTATCCGCCTGAGGACAGGCTATTTTCTTTAGGATGGGGGAGTCATATATCCGACTCCAATACCCAATAACATATAAATATTTCGGCCCCTCAAAACCAAAGCGTATGAACGCTAATCCATAAAAATTAACATAAACAATTGAACACTTGAAGTAATAATTGTCCCCCTCAAAACCAAAGCGTATGAACGCTAATCCATAAAAACTAACATAAACAATTGAACACTTGAAATAATAATTGTCCCCCTAACAACCAAAGGCGTGAGAACGCTAACTCAGCACTTAAAATCGGACCAATCAAATCGTCGAAATATCAATCACGCCACCAAAGGGCTCCCAAATTTAGCTATAAATATAACCATAAGACATTTTTGTAATCAGTTCTAAGTTTCTTTCAAATAATAAAGTACGTTGCTTTTAACTCACGAAAAATATCTTTTTTTTCCTTATCGAGAAAATCGAATATTTAATTATATTTAATAGATAGCTATAGTATTATTTGTTTGTCTATTTCTTCTATTGTGTATTTGTCCACGCGATTCGTGCAGTGCGTTATACGGCTGCACCCCTCGGTCGGACGGGTGGGAGGTGGGCAGCTATCTGCTTGGGCTCGCGCGTAACAGGCTTTGTCCTGGTGTCGTAGGGGCCACTTGAACGTACTGCGCATAGAATCGTCAACGTCCGCTAAAGACAACGACATAATATTCGTTTATATATACTTTGTGAAAAAACCGTCTAGAACACAGCGCGAAAACTAATTTCCACATAGGCACGTTGCCTGGGTCCATAACCTATTGTAATAATAAAACAGAATGCGTGTGGTTGGTTATGCAGTTTATTCGCGACTAACTTATTTTTTTCATCGAGTCATTGCTCTCTTTTACGCATCTCGAGAGAGAGTATTCAAAGTCACTTATATGTATATATTCATATGTGTGTGATCATGCATGCATTGAGTTGAAAGAGAATTATTTTAACATTTAATAATATTTTAAAATCTTTTCTAATTACTCGGCCACAATTGATTTTAGAGAACAAATATAGTTCAGCATATTTAAATTTCTTAAGAAAATAAAGGAAAAAATGATAAAATTTTTTAAAATATTAAATTTTTTAAAAAAATTAAGGAAAATATTGTAATAGATTTTAAAACATTTAAATTTCTTATGAAAATTGTAGAAAATATTATAAAAGATTTTAAATATTTAATTTTCTTACAAAAATTAAAGAAAATATTATAAAGATTTTGAAATAATTAAATTTCTTAAGAAAATTAGGGAAAATATTATGAAAAATTTTAAAATAATTAAATTTCCAAAAAAAAATTATTAAGGAAAATATTATAAAAGATTTTAAGGTATTTAAATTTCTTAAGAAAATTAAGAAAAATATTTTAAAATTCGAAAATATTTAAATTTCTTAAGAAAATTAATGAAAATATACCAAAATATTTTAAAATATTTAAATTTTCTTAAGAAAATTAGGGAAAATATTATAAAAGATTATAAAATATAAATCAAACCTTGCAAAAAAAACTTCTGCGCTCTGACGTGACGGTCGTGTTTTTGCATAGCTCCTGAGTTTTTATTAATATTTATTGTTTTCTCTTATTTTTTAATTATGCTTAGAGTGTTTACGTTTTCGCTGGTGTTGTTTGCTTGACACCCTTGTGTTTTATTTCCATAATTCGCCAAATTAAACGGTTTTTTCTTTTTCGTGATTAGTGTTTGGTGCGTTTAATTTTTATACCCTTGCAAATAGGGTATATTGATTTTGGTCTGAAGTGTGCAACGCATAGAAGGAAGCATCTCCGACCATATAAAGTATATATATTCTTGATCAGCACGACGAGACGAGTTTAAATAGCCATGTCCGTCCATCCGTCGGTCCGTCCGTCCGTCCGTCCGTTCATCCGTCCGCCCGCCCGTCCGTCCGTCTGTCCGTCCGTCTGGATCAGCGCACACTCCTCCTAGACCGTTAGAGCTACATAGTTGAAATTTTGCATGTAGACTTGAATATACTGCAGGCGTTGTATATCTCGTATTCAGCCGGATCGGATCACTATATCATATAGTTTCCATACAAATGGCAAAGTCACGAACAGTGACTTTTCTTAATAACTTCGTTATTTTATGAGCTATTGTCGTGAATTTAATATTGGTGAGTTAACTACACATATAAATGACTATGCCAAATTTGATCAAGATCGGGTGACTATATCATATAGCTCCCATAGGTTCGATCTTTCCAAAACAGTGACTTATGTCAATAACTTCGTTACTTTTGACGCGATTGCTTTCAAATTAAACATTTATTAGTTTAATATATCTGTTAGTGACTGTGTCGAATTTGATAAAGATGGGGTAACTATATAGCCCCCATAGGAACAATATAGCTTCCATAGGAAACAGATCAATATCTTAGTTTTTTCCTAAGCTAAGACTGTAGGCTATTTTTTCGCAATCATTAGCCTTTTTAGCTTAAACGTTTTTCCACTTTGATGGCTATAGGTAAGAGGGATCATCGTTTAAAGTTTCTTTCTTTAAACAAACTGGCCAAACAGATGTCTAACGAGTGTGACTCTAGCGTACATTTATTGTCGCTATTCAAGTTTGTTCCACCTTCTGAGAAGTTGCCCAAGAAATGTACCCTTGAGTTGCCTCATAAGCTGTCTATCCATTACGGGAACTAAGATTATTCACAGGATCATACTGGCTCTCAATCACTTACGGATCCCATTGCTCCTCCGCCTCCACTAACTGTAGTGCCTCATCGCAAACAATTATTTATCTCTAGGCTTGAGTCGTCTGTGGCTTACATTGGGCTTACATTGGGAATATATGCCCTGCTAAGGTTTTAATTTAAAAGTTTAAGTTTTCTAGGCTTCGCGAAATCTCCTCTTTGAAAATTGCAGTACCAAATGAGTATTTCTCAGCTATGGTTGACCCTAATTTTTGGCCAGAGGGCCTAATTGCCTGTCCACCTTCCTAATTTTCTTCTACTTTAAAAAACTAATAACTAATAACTAATAACATTGATGTTAACTAGAATCTGTGTTCAAGTGTTGTGCAGAGTGGTTAGCTGAAGGATTTATTCATTCGGTCCATCCTCTTGCGGTGACAGTTCCACTTCATAGAAGCCAAGGAATTTATTTGCACGAGTGCTTTTCATGAGGTCCCATTTTCTCAATCTCCTCTCTGACCCATTTTCCGTTGGTAGTATGGTGGAGGCCCTTTATTACAATCCTGTAACCTCTGAGATCCGGAGGCTGATGGGTGAAGGCTTTGACTTTGAGTGACCTTAGCTTGCCAATTGCCTCCCCATAAACCTCCAGATCGCAGAAGGTACATTCATAGTTGTTATTTGTTTTTTTTTTTCGAAAGAGGTTTGCCAATATGGGGTTGTTGAGAAGGGCATTTGTATAATTTGTTTGTTTAGTTGTGTTTGTTGTTGCTGTTGTTGTAGATGCTGCTGCGTTTGTTGTAGCTGTTATGCTTGTTGTTGTTGTGCTTGTTGTTGTTGTGTAGGTTGTTGTTGAAGTTGTAGTTCTTGTTGTTGTAGCTTCTGTTGTGGGTACTTATTAAGTTCTGTATAATTGTATTTGTTGTTTGTAGTGGGGTTGCTTTTTTCTCTGTGGTTTATTATGTGGATTTTATTATTTTTGTTGTTATCATTTGTGTCGTTTTTATTTTATACCATACACCCATAGGGTGAAATGGTATACAGTAGCGGACAAAGCAATCCGAACAGTCAAAAAATGTTCGTTTTTATTTTTTATTAAGCCTATTAAATAAATGTATTTGCTAACCAAAACAAATATTTTTTAGATTCCAGTGATGTTTTTTTTATAGAAAAAGTCTTAAAGTAAAATTATTGATAATATTTCAAAAACTAAGGAACACAAATATATATTTTTTTTTTATTTTTAAGTGATTGTAACTCACTATTACTCACTCATTATTTGAAATTATTATTTTTTTAATTCAATATTATTCTACTTAAAAAATTAGATTTCAATATTTTGTTGGACCTCCTTTTTTTTATTACCGTCTTTATTCGTTTCGGAAGTGAATCCACTTGATTTGAATTGTTTCTAGGGTTATTTCGTTGTACCAAACATTTTCCAAAATTAAATCAAGTTCTTTTACAGTTTTAGGTTTCTTCTTCGTTATTTTAACCTTTAAAATATGCCAAAGAATCACAATAGGAAAGATGCTCCTCAATTGACGGTACAAGCGTTTACTGTTCCATCAATTAGTGCCAGATCTCCAATTCCAAAACAGGAAAAGCATCCCCAGACCATTCGGGATCCACCATGCAGGACCGTCCGTCGTAGGCACTCATTTTTAAATCTTTTTCCGATTTTACGACTTACGTAGGCCATACCATCGGAACCAAAAAGGTTTATTTTGGACTCATCTGAAAATATCACGTTTCTCCAATCTTTTAAGGTCCAAGATTCGTGCTCTTTAGCCCATTGTAGCCGTTTTTTGCGCATTTGAGCGGTTTTTTTGCTGGTCTGCGCGCATTAGGTCCTACATCCTGAAGCCGTCTTCGTACTGTTCGAGTGCTAATATCTACTCCATCCGACTGAACAAACTGCAATCTAATATCCTCTGCAGTTTTAAATCGATTGGCGAGTGCTAATATCTACTCCATCCGACTGAACAAACTGCAATCTAATATCCTCGCAGTTTTGAATCGATTGGCCATGCTTAAGCGCTTCAGAATACGGTCTTCCTGGTCATTGGTCTTCTTCTTGCTTCCTGTCCCAGGATTTTGCTTCAGCGTTCCGGTTTTCTCTTACATGTTCTATCGTTGCCGCTAATCTTAAAACCACGGTGTTGATATTGAACCACATAAAATCATATTGTACTTTTCTAACAAAGACTTTATATATTATTCTAACCAATTGAAATGGACCCTACTTCTCCTTGACCCTGAATTTCTATACCAAGGAAATTATTTAACTCAGATGAATCTTTAATATCAAATGAACACTTAATTTTTTTTACTATACATATGAGCAATATCGGTTTTCCTTGAACATGCAATAATTGTGTCATCTACATAAACAGCTATTATTATAATTATTATTAAAGTATAGGATGTAGTTATAAAGTAGTCTGTTTTTAGAAATATTATTAAAAAAGAACAAATTGTCTTGGTTTAACGCTGTAATCATAACTTAGCTTAGCGATGCAATCACAGAAAAACATTTTGTTTCAGGTCTGGCACATATAGAACATTTTTTACATTATTAGTAATAATAATAATGGAATAATTTATTACACATTCAGTTGTATTTATTTTAACTGCAACAGCAAACAAATAAATATTTTGTAGCACATGTGCACACTGTCAATACACCAATTGCCGTTTGCAAATTTATCTTTTTTTATTGCCGAATACACTGCATAAGAAATTTGGTGTTTCTTTTCTGCTTCTTTATTTTCTTGTTGCTTCACTCTACACTGTACTGATCAATGCCCGCCTTTTCCACACTTGAGACGATTTTCATTGAATTTACCGTTTTCGCGTTTTTCGTTTTGTTACTTGCTTGTTGCGCGTTTGCTTTTTCACATTCTGGCAGCAACTTCACTTATAGCACTTCTAAAGACGGTAGAGAATATTGTGTCTCCATTGCTACCTCAAAATGTTCATAGTCAGAATTCAAGCTTGACAAAAGAATTATTACTTTTAATTCTTCACCTAAATCAATTCCAACTTCAGTCAGCTTACTGATTAGTTCCACGAATGAATATATATATTGTGGAATTTCACTGGTTGCACAGGTTCAAAAGTTATTTATAAAGCAATACTGTCTGAATTGGCACATCTTCACGTGTACATTGCGTAGTACATCCCATGCTTCTTTTGAGGTATTAAAATTTTTCGCGTACTTCAATTGAGAAGTATTCACATATAAAATAATACAAGCTTTTTCATCAGCTATTTCCGATTTTGCTGGATCGACGACATCTATTCCACTCACGAATTTCCACAGTACTTCGCATCTGTATAGTCCACACATCATAATTAAGCTCATTGAGCTTTTCGATTTGGAAACTTTGACTCATCTTTTACAATTTTTAAATTTCGTATTCTGTTAGACCTGGGCCCGTAACCAATGTTAGGAAATCAAAGATGTCTGCACAGTGAAATTGTGAAGAAATAAGAATACAAGACAAAATAATATGTACATACGTACAACGTTTTATTCAGAGCAAGAATAATGTTTGACAGCATTGGCAGCCAAATATTGTACTTCGAATTATAGAATTACGGAATATTCGTCTGCTCTGGAAGCTGAATATTGTATGTATTTTAAACTATATTTGTTCTCTGAAATCAAGAAATAATGTAAACTTAACAATATTTTTGTTGAAATAATTCTCTCTCAACTCAATGCATGCATGATCACACACATACGAATATATATATGTAACTTTGTATACTCTCTCTCGAGATGCGTTAAAGAGAACAATGACTCGATGAGAGACAAATAGAAGTTAGTCGCGAATAAACTGCACAACCAACCACACGCATTCTGTTTTATTATAACAATAGGTTATGGACCCAGGCAACGTGCCTATGTGGTTGCTGTGGTAATTTCTAGAAGAAATTAGATTTCGCGATGTGTTCTAGAAGGTTTTTTCACAAAGTTTATATAAACGAGTATAATGTCGGCGTTATATCAGATCGATAAACTCGAGGACAGTAATTATGACTCGTGGTGCATCCAGATGAAAAGTGTGCTGGTGCATGCGGATTTGTGGAATGTGGCGTCAGGCGTATGGGCAAGGCCAACTACGGGGGAGAACACCGGATGGACGACGCTGGATCAGAAGGCATTGGCAATGATCACCTTGAGCGTCAAGACTTCACAGTTGGGACATGTGAAGCACTGTGCAAGTGCACATGAGGCTTGGAAGAAGCTTCAGGAAGCTCATTAACCCAGAGGACCCGTTAGAAAAGTAGCTCTTTTCAAGAAATTGCTAAGTAAACGCATACAGGAGGGTCAAAGCATATCGAGTTATTTGTCGGATTTCAAGGAAATCTTGGACAAACTTGCTGGCGTTGGAATTGAAATATTGGACGAGCTTGTAACGATTATTTTGCTATCCAGTCTTCCAGACGAAATCGACGATTTCGTTGTCGCCATAGAGACGCGCGACAGTTTGCCGAGTTTCGACATGTTATGCATAAAGCTGAGAGAAGAAGGAGAACGCAAAAGAGAGAGCGAAAAACCGATCGAGAGCGCAAAAGCGTTTACAGTGGTGGAAAAGCAATCGATGCAGAGAGACAATTGGAAGAAAAAGCAAAAAGTTTGGAACTGTTTTGCGTGTGGCGGCAAAGGCCATTTTAAAGCGAATTGTCCCAGTGTAAACGGTCGGAAGGTTGCATCGAACCCGAATAAGGCAGTACAGTCATCGTTAGGTTTGCTGAACGCGTTGGACGCGAAATGTTTGGAACGATCGAACTGGTGTCTGGACAGTGGCGCCACCAGCCATATGTGTTGTAACAGAGATTTGTTTTCAACATTTGTGAAACATTCGGAGAAAATTGTTTTGACTGATAATAACCGTGGCATGGGAACGTTTGACTCAACGTCGTTGGAACCCTGCAATTTCCAGATTCGACCAAGAACAGAGCTAAGGAAATCTTGGAGCTGGTGCACATCTGAATGTTTGCGGTCCGTTTGATACAAAAAGCCTTGGAGGCAGCAGATACTTTTTTGACATTTATCGATGACAGGTCACGTCGCATATTTGTATATTTCCTGAAGGGAAAGGATGAAGTATTTGGAAAGTTT
Source organism: Drosophila willistoni (assembly GCF_018902025.1). NCBI lineage: Eukaryota > Metazoa > Arthropoda > Insecta > Diptera > Drosophilidae > Drosophila > Drosophila willistoni. Next base: position 72,885 of record NW_025814262.1, read on the forward strand.
GTCGAGTTTAAAAACATGGCAGAGCGGCAAACTGGAAAGAAGCTAAAGTGCATTCGAAGCGACAATGGTCGCGAGTACGTCAATAAATCGTTTGACAAGTTTCTCAAGGGCAATGGAATATTACGGCAGCTCACGGTACCATACACGCCGCAGCAGAACGGTGTAGCAGAGAGAGTTAACAGAACTCTTGTGGAGATGTCAAGATGCTTGCTCATCCAGTCTGGTCTACATCAATCTCTTTGGGCTGAGGCAGTTTATACAGCTGCTTATCTGCGGAGTAGGTCACCAACTCGAGCCCTGGTTAACATGACTCCAATGGAAGCATGGAATGGTAAGAAACCATCAATAAGTCATTTAAAAGTTTTTGGGTCTATTGCAGTGGCACTGGACAAAGGACATCATAAGGGCAAGTTTGATCTAAAGGGCAAAGAATACCGAATGGTTGGTTATTCTCGAAATGCGAAAGGGTATCGGTTGTACGACGCCGAAACCAGGCAAGTTGTTGAGAAGCGAGACGTTTTGTTCGACGAGCGTTTCGGCAATGGCGATTCGAATGGTGATATCGTCAAGTTTGATTTTCCATATAAGGATGATCAGGATTCTGTTGATGCAGCAGATGACTTGAGCAGTACAGACGACTCTGATGCAGAGGTCAGCGAGAAGGGCAGCAGTAGCGAAGATTTCGACATGGCAGTTGAACAAGAAGTGGCAGAACCTGTGGTTGAACAACGTGTTGGACCCGGCAGGCCGAAGATGATTCGAACTGGAAGGCCAGGCAGACCAAAGAAGCAGTTCAACATTTTAAGCGCATTGATTACAAGTGAGGTGATCATACCAGAGACCTATGAGGAGGCGCTTAGTAGTCCGTTTGCTTCGCATTGACGTGAGGCTATGCAAAAGGAGTATGATTCCTTGATGTCAAATCACACTTGGCAGCTTAGTACGCTACCGGAAGGGTATAAACCTGTTGGCTGCAAGTGGGTCTACAGTGTAAAGCGTGATGCAAAGGGAGAAATCGAGCGTTTTAAGGCGAGACTAGTTACAAAAGGATGTTCCCAGCGCTATGGAGTGAACTACAATGAAACATACTCGCGTGTATGTCGCTTGGAGAGTGTTCGTTTCATCTTGGCCCTAGCAGCGCAGTTAAAATTGTATCTACACCAGATGGATGTATGCACGGCTTACTTAAACAGTGATTTGGGCGATACCGTATACATGAGGCAGCCCGAAGGATACGCAACTGAAGACAAAAGTAAGGTACTTCTGTTGAAAAAGGCGTTATATGGACTCAAACAGTCTGGACGGGAGTGGAACTCCAAACTCGATAGTGTTTTGCGAGCTAATGGGTTCATACCTTGCGACAATGAACCATGTCTATACAAACAGCAAGCAAAAGGTAATCTATCACTAATCCTTGTCTATGTAGACGATCTTCTTATAGGATGCCAGGAGAAATCGGATCTTGACAGGATTAAGTCAGCTATAATGGCAGCGTTTGAATGTGTTGACAAGGGACCTGTGCGTTTGTTCCTTGGCATGGAGGTTCACCGTGATGGCGAACTTGGCGAAATATCATTGGGTCATTCACAGTACATCAAGGATCTACTGGAGCGATATGGCTATGCTCAGTGCAGACCAGCTGCAACACCGTTAGAAGCAGGGTATCAGGTAGCCTGCGATAAAATGGAGTGTAAAAGGGTTGATGCAACTCTTTATCAGTCAATGATAGGCGAGCTAATGTGGCTTGCGTTGACTACTAGACCAGACATACTCCACTCAGTATCGAAGTTGGCTCAACGTAACAAGGACCCCCATAATGAACACCTTGCAGCCATAAAGCATGCTTTACGATATTTGGCTTCGACAGTTGGCTTCAAGATTCATTACAAGCAGTCGGATGCGGCGTTTACTGGTTTTGTGGACGCAGATTGGGCAGGCGATAGGATTGATCGCAAGTCTTATACAGGATATGTATATTTTCTGGCTGGCGGACCGATATCATGGAAATCGGAGAAGCAGCGGAGTGTTGCTCTTAGCAGCACCGAAGCAGAGTACATGGCGTTATCAACAGCGTGCAAAGAAGCCATTGTATTGCGTCGATTAATCATCGAGATTGGTTGCGGAGAGGAAGATACATCTACCGTTTTGTATGGCGATAACCTCAGCGCGCAGCAATCGGCGAAGAACCCGGTACACCATTCAAGGACGAAGCACGTGGACATTAGATATCATTTTGTTAGACAAGTAGTTAATGATGGTCAGATTGTTTTAAAGTATAAGTCTACTAATGAAATGATAGCTGATATCCTAACCAAGAATCTTGCGAAGAAGAAGCATGTAGAGTTTACGAATTTGTTAAGTATAAGATAAATTTGTGGACATACTTGCATTGAGGAAGGGTGTTGAAATAATTCTCTCTCAACTCAATGCATGCATGATCACACACATACGAATATATATATGTAACTTTGTATACTCTCTCTCGAGATGCGTTAAAGAGAACAATGACTCGATGAGAGACAAATAGAAGTTAGTCGCGAATAAACTGCACAACCAACCACACGCATTCTGTTTTATTATAACAATAATTTTGGTTTGTTGAGAATAGTGCGAACAAAAGTTTCAAAAAGCCAGCGTATTCGAGTATCCGAAAATTGGCATCTGGCAACACTATCTCAAAACAGCTTAATTTAGCCGGAAAACAAAATTTTTCTTTTGTTAATTAGACAAAAACTACATAATAAATAGCTAAGGCGCACCCGAAGTCATGCTCGTGGAATATTTTTCCTTAAGGAAAATATTATAAAAGATTTTAAAATATTTAAATTTCTTAAGAAAATTAAGAAAAATATTTTAAAATCTTTTAATTTAAAATCTTAAATTTGTAAGGAAAATTAAGGAAATTATTACAACAGATTTTAAAATATTTAAATTTCTTAAGAAAATTATGGCAAACATTATAAAAGATTTTAAAATATTTAAATTTCTTAAGAAACTTAGGGAAAATATTAAAAAAGATTTTGAAATAAGTAAATTTCTTAACAAAATTATTAAGGAAAATATTATAAAAGATTTTAGAATATTGTGATAATATAACAGAATGCTTGTGGTTGGTTGTGCAGTTTATTCGCGACTAACTTCTTTTTGTCTCTCATCGAGTGATTGCTCTCTTCTACGCATCTCATGAGATCGACATTTCCGACATTCAAACGTTGCCATAATAGCTGACTTAATCCTGTCAAGATTCGATTTCTCCTTGCATCCTATAAGAAGATCGTCTACATAGACAAGGATTAGTGATAGATTACCTTTTTCTTGCTGTTTGTATAGAAATGGTTTATTGTCGCAGTTCCACTCCCGTCCAGACTGTTTGATGTTTGTCCATATGGCGCATTTTCCAACAAAAGTACCTTGCTTTTTGTCTTCCCAAATCACCGTTTAAGTAAGCAGTGCATACATCCATCTGGTGTAGATACAATTTTAACTGCGCTGCGAGGGCCAAAATGAAACAAACGCTCTCCAAGCGACATACAGGCGAGTATGTTTCATTATAGTTCACTCCATAGCGCTGTGAACATCCTTTTGCTTCTAGTCTCGCCTTAAAACGCTCGACTTCTCCCTTTGCATCCGGTAGAGTACTAAGCTGCCAAGTGTGAGATGGCCTCACGGAGTAATACTCCTTTTGCATAGTCCACGCCAATGCGAAGCAAGCGGACTAATAAACGCCTCGTCATAGGTCTCTGGTATGATCACCTCAGTTGTTATCAATGCGCTTAAAATGTTGAACTGCTTTTTTGGTCTGTCAGGCCTTCCAATTCGAATCAGCTTCGGCCTGCCGGGCTAAGACGTTGTTCGACCACAGGTTCTGTCTTCTTGTTCAACTGCCATTTCGAAATCTTCGCTACTGCTGCCCTTCTCGCTGACCTCTGCATCAGACTCATCTGTACTGCTCAAGTGATCTGCTGCATCATCAGGTCTTGAATCCTGATCTTCCATGTACGGAAAATCAAATTTGACGATATCACCATTCGAATCGCCATTGCCGAAACGCTCGTCGAACAAAACGTCTCGCTTCTCAACAACAACCTGCCCTCTTTGCCCTTTGGATCAAACTTGTCCTTATGATGTCCTTTGTCCATTGCCACTGCAATAGACCCAAAAACTTTTAAATGACCTATTAATGGTTTCTTACCATTCCATGCTTCCATTGGAGTCATGTTAACCAGGGCTCAAGTTGGTGACCTATTCCGCAGATAAGCAGCAGTATAAACTCCATCAGCCCCAAGAGAGTGGATGAGCAAACATCTTGACAACTCCAAGAGTTCTGTTAACTCTCTCAGCTACACCATTCTTCTGCGGCGTGTATGGTACCGTGAGCTGCCGCAATATTCCATTGCCCTTGAGAAACTCGTCAAACGATTTATTGACGTACTCGCGACCATTGACGCTCCAAATGCACTTTTTACCGCTCTGCCATGTTTCTAAAATCCGACAAACTTTTCAAATATTTTTCGGGAAATATACGAATATGCGACGTGACCTGTCATCGATAAATGTCAAAAAGTATCTGCTGCCTCCAATGCTTTTTGTATCGAACGGACCGCAAGCATATGAATTCACCAGCTCCAAGATTTCCTTAGCTCTGTTCTTGGTCGAATCTGGAAATGGCTGTACCGTGATCTTGCTTACCATACATATCTTGCAGATTCCGACGACGTTTATTCAAACGTTCCCATGCTACGGGCCAAATCCTTCCGTACAATTCCACCCAAACTGCCATAGTTGTGATGTCCGAATTTTTTATGCCACAAATCTTCGTAAGACTGTTCAATGGCATAGCATTGGCTTGGTGCTGTTCCAAAAATATACAAACGGCCAATTGTCCGCTCTCACAATGCATTCACCCTTTTGGATCACTAGTGCATACTTTTTTTCCAAATTCAACGATGCTTTCATTTTCAACTGCTTTGCTCACCGACAAGAAATTACCTCTCATTTTGGGTACATACAACACATTCTTTAATGTAAGTATACGTGAATCGGTATTCAGCTTTAACTCGCCCTTTCCTTGAGCCTGAAAAAGTTATTATCAGCCAAAACAAAATTTTCTCCGAATGTATCTCAAATTTAGAAAACAAATCTTTGTCACAACACATATGGCTGGTGCGCCACTGTCCAGACACTAGTTCAATCAAATTTCGCGTCCAAGGCGTTCAGCAAACCTAACGATGACTGTACTGTCTTATTCGGGTTCAATGCAACCTTCCGACCGTTCACACTGGGACAATTAGCTTTAAAACGGCCTTTGACGCCACACGCAAAACAATTCCCAACGTATTGCTTTTTCTTCCAATTGTCGCTCTGCATCCATTGCCTTTCTACCACTGTAAACGCTTTTGCGCTCTAGATCGGTTTTTCGTTCTCTCTTTTGCGTTCACCTTCTTCTCTCAGCTTAATGCATAATATGTCGAAACGCGGCAAACTGTCGAGCGTTTTCTATGGCGACAACGAAATTGTCGATTTCGTCTGAAAAACTGGAAAGCAAAATAATCGTTGGCTTAATTAATAATAATTTCAACATCCGAATTTTATTTTCATTTCGCGAATTCTCGCTGTCGCTTTTGTTTAAATTTAAATAAAATTAAAACTTACAACAATACTTGCATTAGCGGTGTTGTTGTTTTGTTTATCTGTTTTGCTTGTGTGTCTTTACCGTTTTAACTAACTCTCGCGCTCTTGCGTACAAATTGTTGTTGCGTGTGTTCAATTTGACGCGCTCTCCCGCTCTTTCCTATTCTTGATTGATTTGCGCTCTCGTCTTTTGCCTTCCCGCGACTCTGTGATACGTGTTTTTGTTTTTGTGCTTTCATCTCTTTTTATTCTGTAGTGGTGAAGGCTTACTCTGCACATTAACCCTTGTGTCAGAACTGGTATATTCTTATAGTCTCCGAAACGTTAAAGGACCAGTCCTTGGGGTGTTTCTGTATCTGTAGATCCGCCAGCGTCTCTTATCGTCCCCGACCGGTCTCATGGGACCCGTAAGCAAGTTGAATGCTGCTGTGGGTGACTTGTCCAACGTTACTGCTGTGGCTGACGCTTCGGGACCGCGTCCTCTCGTTGGCATACTACCAAAGAAATATATATTTGTTCTAGGCTAGACCCTGTTGTCACATCTGATGATGTAATAGCCTATATTCGGAAGAAAGTTAACGTCTCGAATATTGCGGTGGAGAAGTTAAAATTTTCTTATTCTCGGGACATTTCGTCCTTTAAAATTAGTGTTTCTGCCAATATCTTCGACACTATAATCTTCGAAACATATAATACTTAAGGAATATACTGTAAAAAAGAAAAATCGGCAACCGATTCGCTTGCCAACAACATCAACTAATACTATTCCTGCCACATCAGCATCTGCTGGTGTGTCAAAAAACTAGCTTCGTCCCTTAACCTGGGTTACCAGAACGTTAGAGGACTGAAATCTAATCTCTATGTAGATAGTCTTTCTTTTGAGCATAACATCTCTTTTACAGAGACGTGGCTAAAACCTGATATACTATCTTATCTTTATCCCAAGTCAATCCTGTCTTAAATTCTAATGGAAAATCGTTATATCTTATTTTTGTATTGAATTCTTCTTATTGTGAGGTATCTAGGATCGAACCTTTTGTTCTTCCAGAAGACAAATTTCATCCTACATTAAATTTAAAAATTGATCTGCCCTTGCTTTCACCATTTACTTGGTTCAATTGAGTTACCTCTAACGAGGCGCTTTCGTAAGACTGACTTTGTCAGCCTTAATGAAAACATTACTATTACCGATTGGTCTTATCTGTACAAAACTCAGCTGTTCGTTTTTCCTATGATACTCTGAATTCACTCTTTGATATTTGTGTGCCTCTTGGTAGGCTGGAGCGGCTTAACAAACCTCCCTGGTTCTCTCGTGAGCTATCCAATTTGAAAAATGTGAAGACACGATATTATAAGAAGTTTCAAAAAACACGTCGTTCATCAGATTATGCTCTGTATACAGTCGCTCGTTCAAAATTCATGATGCTTAATACACAATGCTACAAGAATTATCTTCAGCGGTGTAAGCTTCAGTTTTCTTCTGACCCTAAACAATTTTATAATTTTTTTAATTCTAAACGTAAAACCTCTGTGCACCCATCTTTTTTGTCTTTTCAAAATAAAAAAGCGAGCACTAATCAGGCAATTGCCGATATGTTTGCGAGTTTTTTCAACCTATTCCTCAACGGAATATTGAGCAAGTCCGTATCCTTATCATTTAAAAAAGGCTAATTGCATTTTCAATCCGGTGATTGATGAAAGTTCTATTCTTAGCGAACTTAAATTACTGTTTATTCTCCGGGGCCAGATGGTCTTCCTGGATGTGTACTCAGGTTCTGTGCAAACAGTTTACATAATGCGGTAAACCCATTTTATGGGTGCAATTAAATTGTTTCTTTTGTCTGTCGAATCTTCCTCTTTTCCATCTATTTGGAAGGAGTCGCATATCATTCCTCTGCATAAAAATGGCAAAAATTCCGAAGCCTCTAACCATAGGGGTATCTCAAAATTGTCCGCTATTCCGAAAGCCTTTGAGAAAATTAGAACTTCTCAATTGCAACATTTTTGCAGCTCTATTATTTCGCCATCCCAACATGGGTTTGTGAAACGTAGATCTACAACCACTAACCTTTTAGAATTTACATCAATAATTATCAAGGGGTTCAAAAATGGTAAACAAACTGATGTCATATACACTGACTTCAGCAAAGCCTTTGATTCCGTGAATCATACCTTATTACTTTCTAAGCTGAGCGACATTGGGTTTCCAGCCCCTTTTCCTTTCTTGGGTTCGAGAATATTTAACAAATAGAAAACAGAAGGTACTTTTTAAGTCTTCTTTTTCCGTTTCCATTCCTGTGACCTCTGGTGTACCTCAAGGTAGTCATCTTGGTCCTCTGCTCTTTACACTATTCATTAGCGATCTTCCATCAGTCATTGTTCATTCACGTGTGCTTATGTATGCTGACGATGTCAAGCTTTGTCTTACTTATAAAAATACAGATTCATTTAGTCGGCTACAAGCTGATTTTAAAAACTTTCAATCCTGCTCCCAGCTTTATCTACTAAATCTTAACACTACCAATTGTAAGGTAATGACTTTTTTTCGTAACTCTCCTCAACTGGTCACATATTTTCTAAACTATAGCTCTTTAGAACGTCTAAATAATATGAATGATTTGGGCGTACTTATGGACCACAAGTTAAATTTTAACACCCATATTTCCGCCACGGTCGCAAAGGCCATGAGTGTCCTGGGTTTCATTAAAAGATGGTCAAAAGAATTTGATGACCCCTATACAACTAAAGTTCTTTTAACTTCGTTTGTCCGTCGTATTTTAGAGTATGGATCTTGCATTTGGTCACCTCAATATGAGTCGCACCAGATTAGACTTGAATCCCTTCAAAAGCAGTTCTTGCTATTTGCTCTTCGTGGCTTAAGCTGGGATCGCAACGTCAATTTGCCTTCTTATTCTAGTAGACTTCTCTTGATTAACCTTCCTTTTCTAACTAACCGTAGAATTATGCTTGGTGTAATTTTTATGCACAAGCTCCTAATTGGTGATATCGACTCGCCTGAGTTATTAGCTCAGGTGAATCTGTCGGTACCATGTAGACGGAGTAGACATCCCTTAATACCTTTATCCCTCAGTCGTTGTTCTTCTAACTATGCTATGCATGAACCTTTTAGGGTCCTCTGCTCTGATTACAACCTTCTATTCCATGTAATCGGCTCAGAGTTTTCTATTAATATGCTTAAAACATCTATCTTATCCCATATATTTAATAGATAGCTATAGTATTATTTGTTTGTCTATTTTTTCTATTGTGTATTTGTCCACGCGATTCGTGCAGTGCGTTATACGGCTGCACCCCTTGGTCGGACGGGTGGGAGGTGGGCAGCTATCTGCTTGGTCTCACGCGTAACAGGCTTTGTCCTGGTGTCGTAGGGGCCACTTGAACGTACTGCGCATAGTATCGTCAACGTCCGCTAAAGAAAACGACATAATATTCGTTTATATATACTTTGTGAAAAAAACCGTCTAGAACACAGCGCGAAAACTAATTTCCACATAGGCACGTTGCCTGGGTCCATAACCTATTGTAATAATAAAACAGAATGCGTGTGGTTGGTTATGCAGTTTATTCGCGACTAACTTATTTTTTTCATCGAGTCATTGCTCTCTTTTACGCATCTCGAGAGAGAGTATTCAAAGTCACTTATATGTATATATTCATATGTGTGTGATCATGCATGCATTGAGTTGAAAGAGAATTATTTTAACATTTAATAATATTTTAAAATCTTTTCTAATTACTCGGCCACAATTGATTTTAGAGAACAAATATAGTTCAGCATATTTAAATTTCTTAAGAAAATTAAGGAAAAAATGATAATAGTTTTTAAAATATTAAAAATTTTTAATAAAATGAAGGAAAATATTGTAATAGATTTTAAAACATTTAAATTTCTTTTGAAAATTGTAGAAAATATAAAAGATTTTTAAATATTTAATTTTCTTACAAAAATTAAAGAAAATATTATAAAGATTTTGAAATAATTAAATTTCTTAAGAAAATTAGGGAAAATATGAAAAATTTTAAAATATTTAAATTTCCAAAAAAAAATTATTAAGGAAAATATTATAAAAGATTTTAAGGTATTTAAATTTCTTAAGAAAATTAAGGAAAATATTTTAAAATTCGAAAATATTTAAATTTCTTAAGAAAATTAATGAAAATATACCAAAATATTTTAAAATATTTAAATTTTCTTAAGAAAATTAGGGAAAATATTATAAAAGATTATAAAATATAAATCAAACCTTGCAAAAAAAACTTCTGCGCTCTGACGTGACGGTCGTGTTTTTGCATAGCTCCTGAGTTTTTATTAATATTTATTGTTTTCTCTTATTTTTTAATTATGCTTAGAGTGTTTACGCTTTCGCTGGTGTTGTTTGCTTAACACCCTTGTGTTTTATTTCCATAATTCGCCAAATTAAACAGTTTTTTCTTTTTCGTGATTAGTGTTTGGTGCGTTTAATTTTTATACCCTTGCAAATAGGGTATATTGATTTTGGTCTGAAGTGTGCAACGCATAGAAGGAAGCATCTCCGATCAGCACGACGAGACGAGTTTAAATAGCCATGTCCGTCCATCCGTCGGTCCTTCCGTCCGTCCGTCCGTTCATACGTCCGCCCGCCCGTCCGTCCGTCTGTCCGTCCGTCTGGATCAGCGCACACTCCTCCTAGACCGTTAGAGCTACAGAGTTGAAATTTTGCATGTAGACTTGAATATACTGCAGGAGTTGTATATCTCATATTCAGCCGGATCGGATCACTATATCATATAGTTTCCATACAAATGGCAAAGTCACGAACAGTGACTTTTCTTAATAACTTCGTTATTTTATGAGCTATTGTCGTAAATTTAATATTGGTGAGTTAACTACACATATAAATGACTATTCCAAATTTGATCAAGATCGGGTGACTATATCATATAGCTCCCATAGGTTCGATCTTTCCAAAACAGTGACTTATGTCAATAACTTCGTTACTTTTGACGCGATTGCTTTCAAATTAAACATTTATTAGTTTAATATATCCGTTAGTGACTGTGTCGAATTTGATAAAGATGGGGTAACTATATAGCCCCCATAGGAACTATATATGAAATAGATCAATACCTTAGTTTTTTCCTAAGCTAAGACTGTAGGCTATTCTTTCGCAATCATTAGCCTTTTTAGCTTAAACGTTTTTCCACTTTGATGGCTATAGGTAAGAGGGATCATCGTTTAAAGTTTCTTTCTTTAAACAAACTGGCCAAACAGATGTCTAAAGAGTGTGACTCTAGCGTACATTTATTGTCGCTATTCAAGTTTGTTCCACCTTCTGAGAAGTTGCCCAAGAAATGTACCCTTGAGTTGCCTCATAAGCTGTCTATCCATTACGGGAACTAAGATTAATCACAGGATCATGCTGGCTCTCAATCACTTGCGGATCCCAATGCTCCTCCGCCTCCACTAACTGTAGTGCCTCATCGCAAACAATTATTTATCTCTAGGTTTGAGTCGTCTGTGGCTTACATTGGGCTTACATTGGGAATATATGCCCTGCTAAGGTTTTAATTTAAAAGTTTAAGTTTTCTAGGCCTCGCGAAATCTCCTCTTTGAAAATTGCAGTACCAAATGAGTATTTCTCAGCTATGGTTGACCCTAATTTTTGGCCAGAGGGCCTAATTGTACACGAGTTTGCGCCCAATCCGTTGCCTGTCCACCTTCCTAATTTTCTTCTGCTTTTAAAAACTAATAACTTTATAATAACTTTATTTCTTTTAGACTTGATCGTGTTGGTCGTCGTGGCGGTGGAGTACTCATTGTTGTTAACTCGAATCTGTGTTCAAGTGTTGTGCAGAGTGGTTAGCTGAAGGATTTATTCATTCGGTCCATCCTCTTGCGGTGACAGTTCCACTTCATAGAAGCCAAGGAATTTATTTGGACGAGTGCTTTTCATGAGGTCCCATTTTCTCAATCTCCTCTCTGACCCATTTTCCGTTGGTAGTATGGTGGAGGCCCTTTATTACAATCCTGTAACCTCTGAGATCCGGAGGCTAATGGGTGAAGGCTTTGACTTTGAGCTTTGATTGACCTAAGCTTGCCAATTGCCTCCCCATAAACCTCCAGATCGCAGCAGGTACATTCATAGTTGTTATTTGTTTTTTTTTTTCGAAAGAGGTTTGCCAATATGGGGTTGTTGAGAAGGGCATTTGTATAATTTGTTTGTTTAGTTGCGTTTGTTGTTGCTGTTGTTGTAGATGCTGCTGCGTTTGTTGTAGCTGTTATGCTTGTTGTTGTTGTGCTTGTTGTTGTTGTGTAGGTTGTTGTTGAAGTTGTAGTTCTTGTTGTTATAGTAATCTACCAGATTTTGAATTGTTTCTAGGGTTATTTCGTTGTACCAAACATTTTCCAAAATTAAATCAAGATCTTTTACAGTTTTAGGTTTCTTCTTCTTATTTTAACCTTTAAAATATGCCAAAGATTAACAATAGGATTTAAATCAGGACTATTGCCTGGCCAATTCAATGAAGATATACCCATTCGCTTCAAATATTTTGTAATCTAAAAAGGAGAAAAATATTGGAAATTTAAAAGTTTTGGTATCATTTATACAATAAATAAGGGAATTAAAAAAAAATTTGCACGAACGCAAGGAGCAGTATCGTCCTAAAAAATGACATCATCGTCATATGAAAGATGCTCCTCAATTGACGGTACAAGATGCCCTCCAAAATTTGTTGGTACTTTTCGGCGTTTACTGTTCCATCAATTAGTGTCAGATCTCCAATTCCAAAACAGGAAAAGCATCCCCAGACCATTCGGGATCCACCATACCTGACCGTCCGTCGTAGGCACTCATTTTTAAATCTTTTTCCGATTTTACGTCTTACGTAGGCCATACCATCGGAACCAAAAAGGTTTATTTTGGACTCATCTGAAAATATCACGTTTCTCCAATCTTTTAAGGTCCAAGATTCGTGCTCTTTAGCCCATTGTAGCCGTTTTTTGCGCATTTGAGCGGTCAAAATCGGTTTTTTTGCTGGTCTGCGCGCATTAGGTCCTACATCCTGAAGCCGTCTTCGTACTGTTCGAGTGCTAATATCTACTCCTTCCGACTGAACAAAGTGCAATCTAATATCCTCTGCAGTTTTAAATCGATTGGCCATGCTTAAGCGCTTCAGAATACGGTCTTCCTGGTCATTGGTCTTCTTCTTTCTTCCTGTCCCAGGATTTTGCTTCAGCGTTCCGGTTTTCTCAAAATTCTCTAAGAAATACCCGACAGAAGACTTTCTAAACCCCTTTCTTTAGCCCTTATATCGCGGAGGCTTAAATTTTCCGATCGTAAAGCCAATTCACTCATTTTTGAAATTTTTCACTTTTTATTTTTTTTTTTACTTCAAAAGCTTAGATTCACCAAACTAGGCGGTATTTTAAAATTAAATACTTAGTTAGACAACGCGAAAAAAGAACCAAACCGATTGAACCTTAGTTACATATTTTACAACCGTTCAAAGTTTGCGTAAAGAGGCCATACCGAGGTGTCCGGATTTCTATGTCCGCTACTGTATTAAAGTCGCCAAAATGTATGTAACAGGCAGAAGGAAGCATCTCCGACCCCACAAAGTATATATATTCTTGATCAGGATCAACAACCAATTCGATATAGCCATGTCCATCTGTCCGTCCGTCTGTATGAACCCGCAGATCTCGGAGACTATAAGAGCTAGAGCCACCAAATTTGGTATGTAGACTCGTGTGGTATGTAAATATATAGAGTTAATTGGAATTTTGGCCACGCCCCTTACGCCCCCTAGAATTTACATAAAACTGTTATTCTTAAAAAGTATAACAGCTACCGACATTAAATTTGGTATGTAAGCTAGCTTAATAGACGCGCAGATACTGACTGTTTAAAAATATTGCCACGCCCATTTCCGCCCCCGCAAATTAAACAAAACTGATTTTGTTGTTGAAACAATAATTCGATTCCAACGCCAGCAAGTTTGTCCAAGATTTCCTTGAAATCCGACTAATAACTCGATGCGCTTCGACCCTCCTGTTTACGTTTACTTGGCAATTTTTTTAAAAAAGTGTATACGTTGATTTATTTTCTTTAAAATAGATTTGTTAGTATCGATGGCAAGAGATTTAAAATTTAGATGAGCAGCTAGACGTCTGTCTTGTTTGGTTGTTGCCGGAAGAACAAGGAAACACTTTCCAGTGTGGCCTTAGGCCGCATACTGATAGACGTCTTAATTCTAACAATCGATACTTAAAATACTAAATTATTACTAACAATCGATACTTAAAAATACTAACAATCGATGCTTAGAAATACTAACATCGATACTTAGAAATACTAACATCGATATATGTGTAAACATTTAACATAATTCATAAATAACTGGCATCTTACAACTCGGCCGTCCTGACAAGCAATCGACCTCGATTCTAGCATAAGTGGCTAGTGTCGCCTTTGTTTGGATATCTGAAGTGCAATTTTGATCAGGGGCTGCCCATAGCTTTAATTTGTAGGCTTCTAGTACCCCGTCATACGGCAGTTGGGTGATCTGGGAGCCCTCCACATCCCGGATAACATATCGATCATTCGGAAGTTTTTCGTGAACAACGTATGGGCCACGATACTGTCTGATAAGTTTTTTGTTTGTACCTGCCGAAGTGTCTACATTCTTAATAACTACGAAATCCGCTTCGTCAAAACTAACGGCAGGGGGGTGATGCTTTGCATAATACTCAGCATTATATTCTTGAGACTTGACAATGTTACGGAAGGCCAATCTCCGGACGTCTACCTCTGAGGCATCGACCTCCGCCGTCCTCTCACCCAACCGTTCGGTTAGTTCATCTACTACAACACCTCGTTGTTCCACCCCGAATAGGAGTACGGAAGCGGCAAATTTTGTCGTGGAATGGACGGAGTTATTCAATGCAAATTCTATGTTCGGCAATTGTTGCACCCAATCCGCGTGGTCCACCGGTTCCGTCAGTTTACCCAGCATGGGACCCAAGACACGGTTAACCCGCTCGACTTGGCCGTTGGCCCGGGGTGAGGCAGTGGCATTCTCCACATGAATTATATTATTGGCACTTAGAAATTCTGCGAATTCGGACGAAGTAAAGCAGGTACCGCGGTCACTGATAATTCGTCGGGGTCTACTGTAATTTGCAAATGTTGAATAACATAACATAGCTAAAGTTGCGACGTTATGTAGACCTGCAAAAATAACATTATAAAAGGCCTAAAAAATAATGTACGGGCACACTGTCTTCTTTACTTCCTCTTTCCTATTCGAAACGTGTAAGTGGCTGGTCGTGTGAAAATTAATAAAATAAAATCTAATAAAATAAAATCAATCATAAAACAACTAAAAAGATTATTGTGCTTTTATTAAAAACTAAACTAATACTAAGCCAACCAAACCAATATTACAACAGGTTATGGGCCCAGAGTACGTTATATAAAACAATTAAAAAAAAAAAAAAAAAACAACAAAAAAATTTGCACATTAAGTTTTTTTCACAATAGTCGTTTGTATTACACATACATATAAATTCAAATAAAAAATAAAAATATACAATTATGGAAAAGATAAAGCTTACTATAAATCAGTTTAACGGTGAGAAATATTCTGTGTGGAAAAAAAGAATAAAAGCACTTCTTGCTGAACAAGATGCATTAAAAGTTATTGATAGCGAGGCTCCTAAAGAAACAGATGAAAGTTGGGTTAAGGCCGAACGCTATGCAAAAAGTATAGTGGTAGGGCACTTGAGCGATGCATTTTTGGATTTCGCAACAGACAACAACACAGCACGTGATATTCTTAGGAATCTGGATTCTGTGTATGAACGAAAAAGTGTGGCATCTCAGTTGTCTGCGCGAAAACGGTTGTTGTCGCTTAAACTAAAAAACGAGACGGCTCTTGTACACCACTTTATTATTTTTAACGAAATGGTTAATGAATTGTTAGCATCAGGCGCCAATATAGACGAAATGGACAAGGTTCGCACTTACTGCACACTTTGCCATCATCATATGACGGGGTCATCACTGCTATAGAGACACTATCGAAAGAAGATCTTACTCTAGTTTTCGTTGAGCACCGTTTGCTCGATCATGAGACAAAACTAAATAACGCTAATAATGACACAAGTAAAAAGGTATTACACGTTGAGGTTAAAAATAAGTATAATAATAATAACTACAAAAACAATTATAACAACAAATATAAATATAAAAATCAAAATTATAAAAAAAATAATAATACTCGCAAGCCATATAATGACAAATACAAACAAAATTATATAAAATGTCACCACTGTGGCAAGCCAGGGCACATAAAAAAAAATTGTTATGCATATAAAAAACTAATAAATGACAATAATAAAGAAAATAACACACAAGCTCATATTGCAACGACCACGCCAGGTTTCGCGTTCATGATTAAAAGTTTGAATTCAAATAATAATAAGTTGAAAACAAATGTGAATTTCATCCTTGACTCGGGTGCATCCGACCACATAATCAATGATGAGACACTTTTTATGGATTCTACTGAACTTCAAACTCCAGTGAAGATTGCTATCGCCAAGGAAGGGCAATACATCTTTGCAACAAAACTTGGAATCGTTCGTCTTGAGAATGGGTACCAGATAACACTAGAAGATGCATTATACTGCAAAGAAGTTACAGAAAATCTAATCTCTGTAAAAAAACTACAAGAGGCTGGAGTGACAGTAGTGTTTGACGAGTCTGGAGTTAAATTGATAAACAGATGAAAGGTGGTATTATTATTGCCGAAAACTCAGGTGAGTACAAAATGCCAATTTATGAATTCAAAGCATATAAAATTGATATAAAAACTGAAAATTTATATAAATTATGGCATGAAAGATTGGGTCATATAAGTATAGGGAAATGTTAGAAATAAAAAGAAAGAATTTGTATCAAGATAATAAACTACTTGATAAAGTTAATCCTACAGACGATATATGTGAAGCTTGTTTAAATGGAAAGCAAGCCAGATTACGTTTTGACAAATATAAAAATAAAGAACATATAAGTAGAGCACTTTTTGTTATACATTCTGATGTCTGCGGTCCGATTACATCCACAACTATTGATGATAAAAATTACTATGTAATTTTTGTATATCAGTTTACACATTATTGTGTTACTTACCTAATAAAACATAAATCGGATGTATTTATAATGTTTAAGGACTTTGTGGCAAAAAGTGAAGCGCACTTCAACCTGAAAGTTGTGAACCTATACATCGATAATGGTAGGGAATATTTGTCTAGCGATATGCGAGACTTTTGTACTCAGAAAGGAATCAGTTACCATTTAACTGTACCATATACTCCACAGTTAAATGGAGTATCAGAAAGAATGATTAGAACAATTACTGAAAAGGCTCGTGCCAAGGTCAATGGTGCAAAGTTGGAAAAATATTTTTGGGGTGAAGCTGTTCTGACAGCAACATATATAATAAATAGAATTCCAAGTAGGGCACTTGGAGATCGTGCAGCAACACCATACGAGATGTGGCATAATAGAAAGCCAGTTTTAAAGTATTTAAAAGTATTTGGTTCAACTGTATACGTACACAATAAAATTAGAAAACGGAAATTCGACAATAAATCGTTTAAAAGTATCTTTGTGGGATATGAACCTAACGGCTATAAGTTATGGGATATTGAAAATAAGAAATTCATTGTTGCTAGAGATGTGGTAGTTGATGAGACAAATATGGTAAACTCAAGAGCTGTTGAAAGTGACATTCTGAATGATAGTAAGGATGAAGTAAACATTGAATTCCCGAAAGAGAGTAAGGAAAATATAGAAGATAATTTCCAGAATGAGAGTATGGAATGTTGTGTACCAAGTATCCTGACGAAAGTAGGATAATGAAAAAGTGAATTCCAGAATGAGAGTATGGAATGTTGTGCGCCGAATATCCTGAACGAGAGTAAGGATAATGAAAAGGTGAATTTCCAGATTGAGAGTATGGAATGTTGCGTACCAGAGATCCTGAATGAGAGTAAGGACAATAATAAAGACAGTTTCCCGAATGAGAGTAAGGATGACAAACAGCCTTGTGAAGTCTCAAATAGAGTTATCAATGATGCAACTAGAAAAAGCGAAAGATTGAAAAATAAACCACATATTTCCTATGACGAAGATGAATTAAGTTCTAATAACTATCTTTTCAATGCTCACACAATTTTTGACGAAGCACCTCATTTATTCGAAGAAATAAAAAGTCGAAGTGATAAGGATTTATGGAAGAAGCTGTTAAAGTAAAATTATCCGCTCATGACTTAACAATACTTGGACTCTTGTTAAAAGACCTGAAAATAAGAATATTGTAGATAGTAAGTGGGTGTTTACTTTAAAACATGATGAAATGGGAAATCCAGCTAGATGTAAGGCACGATTAGTTGCACGCGGTTTTACACAAAAATATCAAATAGATTACGATGAAACATTCGCTCCTGTGCTAGAATTCCTAGTCTTCGACTTGTGTTGTCTATTGCTGTCCAATATAATTTTAAAGTACATCATATGGATGTTAAAACGGCATTTCTAAATGGTATGCTAAAAGAAGAATATATATGAAAGTCCCTGAGGAATTGTTTGCAATGATGGAAGTGTATGTAAATTAAATAAAGCAATTATGGGCTCAAACAAGCAGCAAGTGTTTGAGCAAGCGCTAAAAGAGTGTAAATTTAAGAATTCTCCTGTTGATCCGTGTATATATGTTCAAGATCAAGGAAATATAAATAAAATATTTATGTGTTATTATATGTGGATGATTTAGTGATAGCGACATCAGACTTAAAAATAATGAGCAGTTTCAAACAATATCTTATGACAAAGTTTAGAATGACAGATCTTGGGGAAATACGACACTTTATTGGAATGAAAATTGAAATACGACAAGATCAATATTGTTAAGCCAATCTGCATATATAAAAAGGGTTTTAACTAAATTTAATATGGAGCAATGTAAATCTGTAAATAATCCACTTCAAAGTAAACTAAATTATGAAATGTTAAACTCAGACGACACATACGATGCTCCTTGTCGAAATTTGATTGGAAGTTTAATGTACATTATGCTTTGTACTCGTCCGGATATTGCAACAGCCGTCAATATTCTAAGTAGATATACTAATAAAAATAATATAGAACTTTGGAAAGGTTTAAAAAGGGTTCTGAATACCTTAAAGGAAACATTGACATGAAACTAATTTTTAAAAAAAATATTGATTTTGAAGATGTGTTCGTTGGCTATGTTGACTCCGATTGGGGTGGGAATGAAACTGATAGAAAAAGCACAACAGGTTATCTTTTTCAAATGTTTAATTCAAATCTTATTTGCTGGAACACAAAAAGGCAGAATTCAGTAACGGCATCATCTACTGAAGCAGAGTATATGGCCTTGTTTGAAGCTGTAAGAGAAGCCTTATGGCTGAAGTCTCTTTCAAAAAGTATTTATATTAAATTAGACAAACCTATAAAAATATTTGAAGATAACCAGGGTTGTATAAGCATAGCCAGTAGTTCATCATGTCATAAGCGGTCAAAGCACATAGATATTAAATATCATTTTGCCAGAGAGCAAGTAGAAAATAATCTTATTTCTATTGAGTATATTCCCACAGAAATCAACTGGCTGATATTTTTACAAACCGTTATCTACTGGAAGGTTCATGGAGCTGAGAGGCAAGATGGGACTGCTTTGAGAAGTCAAAAGAAACAAAATATACAATTTAACAAAATCTCATAAACTAAACTGAAGTTAATTTTTAAGTAATGTTTAACGTAACCTTTGAAATGAAAATAATGTTTGTTTTGCTTAAATGATATAAATGATCTGATTGGTTTTTCTGGGTTTTTCCAATCTTAATGGTGAATGCCAGATCATATTGTAATACCTCCCAGAGTACACGCACCAGTCACAGTAATTCAATTATATTTGAATTTGTTTTTTTGAAAATTAATATAATGTAATTTTTGAGGGGGCGTGTTTGAACAACATAACATAGCTAAAGTTGCGACGTTA